>NW_011299731.1:0-330 GCF_000146605.3 Meleagris gallopavo | reverse complement strand
AAATCCAAGTGCAGGGTCAGTAGCTGGGATGAGGGAACAGCCACCACCAAACACATGCTAGGGGATGAAAGGACTGAGCGTAGTCCTGCTCCATAAGGCCGTGGGAGTACTGGTCGGGTGGGACGCTGGACACAAGCCAGCAATGGGCCCTTCCAGCCCAGAAAGCCAACCGTATCCTGGGCTGCATCCAAAGATGCGCAGTCAGCGGGCCAAGGGAGGAGATCCCCATCCCTCTGCTCTGCGCTGGTCAGGCCTCACCTGCAGTGCTGCGTCCAGATGTGGAGTCCTCAGTGCAGGGAGACATGGAGCTGTGCGAGTGCATCCAGAGTA
>NW_011299729.1:0-417 GCF_000146605.3 Meleagris gallopavo | reverse complement strand
AAGGGAGCGCATAAGCAGGAGGGGGGCAACGGCTGTTAGGAGGTGGATAGCGATAGGGACAAGGGGAAATGGTTTTCAAGTGAGGACAGGGAGGTTTAGGTTGGTTCTTAGGAGGCAGCTTTTCACGCACAGGGTGGTGACGCACTGGAATGTGTGCTTGAGAGTCACTTCCAGGATGATCTGCTCCATGATCCGTGACCAGCCCAGAGGTGAGACTGACATGCTGGTAGTTCCCCGCGTCACACTTTCTATCCTTCCTGAGAGGTGTGCTGTCACCTTTTTTCTCCTCAGCAGGGACTTGACCTGACTGCCTCGACTTCTGAAATACCATGGAGAGTGGCTCGGTGACTGCAGCGGTGAATTCCCTCCGGAACTCTGGGACTCATCTCGTCAGGACCCAAAGACTCCTGGCTGTTT
>NW_011299728.1:0-369 GCF_000146605.3 Meleagris gallopavo | reverse complement strand
CAAAACAGGTAATAGACAGTTACAACCCATAGCTTGGGAAATACTCTCTCCTTCTAAGTCCCTTTAGAATACACGTTTCTACAATTAATTACTCAAATCATTTGCTTTTCCTGAATTGATCCTAAGTACTTTTCTCAGGCTGCGTCTGTACTCTGCTCAGTCCAAGGAGAAATCCCTGCCCACAGATGCAATGACACAGCGTGGCTCACACCCTCATTTTTCATGGCTCACTGTTATGGTAGCTGCCATCCATGTCCACTCTGCATATTCTTACAGCTCTTCTGGAGACCATGAGACAGATTTATGGTTGAACTAAAAGGAATTTTTTCGTATTGCTCTAGTTCCACATTATTATCCCTAGTATCATTA
>NW_011299727.1:0-396 GCF_000146605.3 Meleagris gallopavo | reverse complement strand
TCACCAAGCAAAGCAAAGATGAGGGCTGTGCATCATGAGCAGTTCTCAGACAAGATGGAAGCCAAAATGTTGTTGGGTACCTGAGCCTTCTCTGGTGGTAAAGCAACGTCGTGCACAGAGTGCAGCCATGTGCTCCGAGCAAGGAGCACAGGTTTGTGCAAGAGGCCCGGATGCAGGGCAGTGCCTTCATGACTGTATTGTGTCCAACAGGTGGCAGCAGAGCTGCGGTGCTCCCAAGTGCCGTAACAACTGCACGGAGAGATGTGTTGGTCTCTGTGGAAACAGCAAGGAAGTGGAATGTGCATTTCCCGGCATGCCCCGGAACCTCACTTTGCTGACTGGTCATTGTCTGCCCAGCAGGTAAGGGCGATGCACAGCCGCCAGCGTTTACCCATT
>NW_011299726.1:0-486 GCF_000146605.3 Meleagris gallopavo | reverse complement strand
AAGGCCAACTAGATCCTGGGCTGCATTAACAGAGGAGCGACCAGCAGGGAGAGGGAGGTGATTGTCCCCCTCGACTCGGCTCTGGTGTGGGGGCCCCATGTGCAGCACTGCGTCCAGGCCTGGGGCTCCAGCACGGGAATGATGTGGAGCTTTTGGAGCAGGTCCAGAGAAGGGCCACGAAGATGATCAGAGGGCTGGAGCACCTCTCTTAGAAAGAAATGTTGAGGGAACTGGGATTGTTTGTGTGGGAGAAGAGAAAGCTCTGGAGATAGCTCATGACAGCCTTCCAAGACTCGAAGGGAGCGCATAAGCAGGAGGGGGCAACGGCTGTTTAGGAGGGTGGATAGCGATAGGACAAGGGGAAATGGTTTTCAAGTGAGACAGGGGAGGTTTAGGTTGGTTATTAGGAGGCAGCTTTTCACGCACAGGGTGGTGACGCACTGGAATGTGTGCTTGAGAGTCACTTCCAGGATGATCTGCTCCATG
>NW_011299725.1:0-421 GCF_000146605.3 Meleagris gallopavo | reverse complement strand
TTCCTTTGGGTGTGGGTGAGCCTTGAATGGGTGAGTGATTCCTGCTTGATTTCAGAGCTGTGAGCTCTGCTTTTCTGGAGGATCTCAAGCTGGATGGCTGTAATTAATAGGGCTATGTGCTAATTGCATCCATGCGGTTGGGTGTTTTTTTAAGGGTCATTGTGTGCATCCTTGTTGTGTTTTAAATTCTGTTCTGCGTCTCTTCTGATTTCATTTTGCAGCCTGATGGAGTTGAAGGATTGCCTGGGCTCCTCCAGTCAGTGGTGTGAGATGTGTCCAGCAGGTAATGAACATCATGCACCCCATGTTGGTGCGCTGCTTGTATGCAGGTAGGTTTGCGATGTGATCCGACTCCCCCATGCTGACCATCCACAGCTAGATCAAGTTGCTCAGAGTCTGAGCCAGGCTCACCTTGAAAGGG
>NW_011299723.1:0-501 GCF_000146605.3 Meleagris gallopavo | reverse complement strand
AGCTGCATTAACATTTTGAATACCACACTGAACAGGAGGTTTCAGAAATCACAGAATCACAGGAACGCCAGGATTGGAAAAGACCTCCAGGATCATTCAGTCCAACCATCCACCTATCACCAATAGTTCTCAATAAACCATGCTCCTCAACACAAAATCCAAATGTTCCTTGAACACCTCCAGGGTCGGTGACTCCACTACCTCCCTGGGCAGCCCATTTCACTGCCTGACCACTCTTTCAGAAAAGTAGTATTTCCTAATGTCCAGCCTAAATATCCCCTGGCGCCACTTGAAGCCGTTCCCTCTAGTTCTATCACTAGCTACAGAGAAGAGGCCGACCCCAAGATCACTACAACCTCCCTTCAGGTAGTTATAGAGAGCAATAAGGTCTCCCCTTGCACAGGGCACAATGAAGGAACCTGAGAAGTTGACTTCAAACGTTTATAGTGTTGGAACAATACTAAATAACTCAAAGGTCAAAAGAGAGAAATTTGCGTAAAT
>NW_011299722.1:0-473 GCF_000146605.3 Meleagris gallopavo | reverse complement strand
ATGACTCCAGCTAATGCAGCTAATGCAATTTCTGTAGCCTGTAGTTACTACAAAGTGAAATTTGCAGTACCTCTTTATTGTGCCCCAAGGAAAGACCACTGATCTTAGTCTTTGGAGATGTGACAGCTACGTTGCGCAAGCAATAATCGCGTGTATCCCTTCAGTGCTAGTTACTGTGGAGTTCGAGCCTACAGACCTGAACATGGGCAACAAAAGGGGATTTTGGTAAATGTGTGACACTGTGAGCAGAAAAAGGACAGGTTTGACAAAGCCCTATTGTGAAAGGCTCTCAAGGCCTGATCAAACCTGTCATATCTTATTGGCATGATGGGTGGCCACAAAGGTGCTGTCTTTGGCAGGAGTCACAAAGAATAAGCTATTTTTTTTTTCTGTGGCAGGTGATAAAACCCTTTTTTTTTTAACTTCTTTTTTTAGCCTATATGTTCTTGATCTAAATGTTATCTCCTGCTGTG
>NW_011299721.1:0-340 GCF_000146605.3 Meleagris gallopavo | reverse complement strand
TCTCTCTCTCTCTCTCTCTCTCTCTCTCTCTCTCTCTCTCTCTCTCTCTCTCTCTCTCTCTCTCTCTCTCTCTCTCTCTCTCTCTCTCTCTCTCTCTCTCTCTCTCTCTCTCTCTCTCTCTCTCTCTCTCTCTCTCTCTCTCTCTCTCTCTCTCTCTCTCTCTCTCTCTCTCTCTCTCTCTCTCTCTCTCTCTCTCTCTCTCTCTCTCTCTCTCTCTCTCTCTCTCTCTCTCTCTCTCTCTCTCTCTCTCTCTCTCTCTCTCTCTCTCTCCTCTCCTCTCCTCGTCCTCGTCCTCGTCCTCGTCCTCTCCTCTCCTCTCCTCTCCTCTCCTCTCCTCTCC
>NW_011299719.1:0-400 GCF_000146605.3 Meleagris gallopavo | reverse complement strand
GTCGTCCACCAGGACGCCCAGGTCCCTCTCTGCAGAGCTCCTCTCCAGCAGCTCATCCCCCAGCCTGTATTGGTGCATGCAATTATTCCTCCCTAGGTGTAAGACCCTACACTTGCTTGTGTTGAACCTCATCTGGTTTCTTACTGCCCAGCTCTCCAGCCTGTCCAGGTCTCGCTGAATGGCAGCACAGCCTTCAGGCGTGTCAGCCAATCCTCCCAACTTCGTATCATCAGCAAACTTGCTGAGGGTGGCCACTATCCCCTCATCAAGGTCATTGATGAAGATGTTGAACAAGTACCGGACCAGCACAGACCCTGGGGACACCACTGGTTACAGGTCGTCCAGCCAGACTCTCGCACCACCAACGACGACCCTCCGCGCTCTGCCAGTCAGCCAGTTC
>NW_011299718.1:0-479 GCF_000146605.3 Meleagris gallopavo | reverse complement strand
TGGGCAGCCTGTTCCAGTGCTCCGTCACCTCACCGTGAAGAAGTTCTTACGCACATTCGTGCGAAACTTCCTGTGCTGCAGCTGATGTCCGTTTCCCCCTCGTCCTGTCTCCACGTACCACTGAAAAGAGACTGGCCTCACCACTATGGCCGCCACACCTCAGATATTTATAAACCTGGATCAGGTCCCCTCTCAGTCGTCTTTTCTCAAGGCTAAACAGACCCAGTTCACTCAGCCTTTCTTCATAGGGGAGATGCTCCAGGCCCTTCACCATTTTTTGTGGCCCTCCGCTGGACTCTTTCCAAGAGATCCCTGTCTTTTTTTGTACTGGGGAGCCCAGAACTGGACACAGCACTCCAGATGAGGCCTTACCAGGGCAGAGCAGAGGGGAGGATCACCTCCCTCGACCTGCTGGACACGCTCTTCTTAATGCACCCCAGAATGCCATTGGCCTTTTTGGCCACGAGGGCACACTGCTG
>NW_011299717.1:0-411 GCF_000146605.3 Meleagris gallopavo | reverse complement strand
AATATGGTCAATAGCATCAAGACATGCTCAGTACCACTGAGATGAGGATGGCAGGAGGAGCTTGATGCCTGAGGAACTTTGCTGAGCATCGAATAGGCTGAAGCCAGCTGCACCAGCAGCACGGTGCGGCCAGAAAAGTGCGCTGAGGCGGACCTACAGATTGCCAGGCATACGGCCAGGCATGCCCGTCACTCCAGCTTCTACCTCAACTGTCTGCGGACCTGCAGTTGTCTGCTGGTGGGCACAGCTTTTTGCCCCAAGCCCTGAAGATGCTTGTGACTTGCCACCTGACAACCGTAGCCCTCTGAAGCCTGGAGCAGGAGGAATTGCCCCTGTGGCTGGATGACGTCCTGTGACACTTCTGCTGCTGCCTGGAGTACATCTCAATTGCTTCCTTTTATGATATGAGAG
>NW_011299716.1:0-452 GCF_000146605.3 Meleagris gallopavo | reverse complement strand
GAAAACTTGAATGATCAACTCAGATCTTAGGTGTGCCACTCTGATTTCTCCTGTAATTTTCCCAAGACCTTCAAAAAAATACAGTGAATCTGTCCTAATATCTAAACAGATTAGACAAGTGGCTGATGGGGAGGCTTAATTCATCCTTCCTTTACAACAAAATAGAAATGTAAGAAAAGCAAAAATCTTTACTGATCACAAGATACTTCTACAGCTGTGGCTTTTCTCTGATTAGGAGACTTAACAAAGCAGAAAATTTGCTTCATCCCATCTTTGCAACTGTAACACAGGAATTAGCATCTAGAAAGTGATTAGGTTTTCTTCTCTTTCCCTTTCAACTCACCCAAAACAAGTCTTTTTTTTTTTTCCTCTCTCTAAAGAGCTGCTGCACAATGGCCAGAGTGAGAAGTGCACCCTGAATATCCACCCCCTAAAATTGCACTCTTTGATGG
>NW_011299715.1:0-361 GCF_000146605.3 Meleagris gallopavo | reverse complement strand
GGGCCTCTCTTCTCCCGTCCCCGTCCCCTCCCGGTCCCGGTCCCATCCCCGCGCTGCCCGAAAAGGGCCGAGTTCCCCCGCTCCCTTCTTCCTCGCCGCGGTGGAGGTGGTGGCAGTCCAGGGGTATTTCGTCTTTTTTTTTTTTTTTCCTTTTTTTGCTCCCCGCCTCTCTCAAAGCGTTATTAATAAATGAAGAGAAGCGTCTGCCCTTTGTCTGGTAAAAGATCTGACGTGGACTTAGAGAGCGGTGAGGGGCTGCGGACGAGACGTGCGTTTATTAACAAAGTCCTAAGGAAGAAAGTCCAAAACAAAACAGCTTCCGCTGAGAGTTCTCACTTCTGTTGCAGGTCCGCGCCCAAGG
>NW_011299714.1:0-440 GCF_000146605.3 Meleagris gallopavo | reverse complement strand
CTCTGGATGCACTCGCACAGCTCCCATGTCTCCCTGCACTGAGGGACTCCGCATCTGGACGCAGCACTGCAGCTGAGGGCCCTGACCAGCGCAGAGCAGAGGGGATGGGGGATCTCCTCCCTTGGCCCGCTGACTGCGCATCTTTGGATGCAGCCCAGGATACGGTTGGCTTTCTGGGCAGGAAGGGCCCACTGCTGGCTTGTGTCCAGCTCCCACCCACCAGTACTCCCAGGCCTTATGGAGCAGGACTACGCTCAGTCCTTTCATCCCCTAGCATGTTTTGGTGGTGGGTGTTCCCTCATCCCAGCTACTGACCCTGCACTTGGATTTGTGCCCACTGCTCAGCCTGTTGAGGTCTCTGTGGATGGCATCCCGTCCCTCTGCTGTGTCACTGCACCCCACAGCTTGGTGTCCTTAGGGTGCACTCAACCCCACTGTTG
>NW_011299713.1:0-476 GCF_000146605.3 Meleagris gallopavo | reverse complement strand
CATGGCTGCACTCTGTGCACCATGTTGCTTACCACCAGAGAAGGCTCAGCTACCCAACACCATTTTGGCTTCCATCTTGTCTGAGAACTGCTCATTATGCACAGCCTCATCTTTGCTTGGTTTGGTGAGGTGGGGACTGCCATTGCTTCCTCAGTCCCACAGACCCCTTCCCATCCCACACTGCCATGGGAGATCAGGTTCTGGACCACCTGAGGACCCAAACATCCAGGAGTCTTTGGGTCCTGACGAGATGAGTCCCAGAGTTCCGAGGGAATTCACCGCTGCAGTCACCGAGCCACTCTCCATGGTATTTCACAAGTCGAGGCAGTCAGGTCAAGTCCCTGGTGAGGAGAAAAAAGGTGACAGCACACCTCTTAGGAAGGATAGAAAGTGTGACGCGGGGAACTACCAGCATGTCAGTCTCACCTCTGTGCTGGTCACGGATCATGGAGCAGATCATCCTGGAAGTGACTCTC
>NW_011299711.1:0-410 GCF_000146605.3 Meleagris gallopavo | reverse complement strand
TTTCCTGCTCCTTCTGCATTGCAATGCTATTGGGTTTTTTTCCTAGGGTTGTTTTATTTCCCTTTTGTTTCTATTCTTGGAACTGCTTTTCCTTTCCTGAGCGTATTCCCCTCTGTTTGTGAGGATTTCAAGTGATTTTGCTTTGCTCTCCTTGGCTTTTTTTTTACATACTCTTTCTTTTCTTTTCCTGGTTTTTCCTGGCTTTGGTTTGCTCTTTGGTTATTGTTGGTATTGTGGCCTTGCACTGCTGTTAAATTTTGGTTCTTTCTTTCCATTGTTAAGCACTGGTGAGCTTTGTTCTCTCTTTACTTTGCTAGGATTCTTTGCTTTGCCATGCTAGTGTATTGAATTCATTGGCTTTCCTCTTGTATTTCTCATCCTCGCTTGGCTTTGCTTCGTTTTCATTCCTT
>NW_011299707.1:0-334 GCF_000146605.3 Meleagris gallopavo | reverse complement strand
TCCCGTCCCTCTGCTGTGTCGCTGCACCCCACAGCTTGGTGTCCTTAGGGTGCACTCAACCCCACTGTTGATGTCCCTGATGAAGGGGAAACCAGATGCTTGTACCAACTGGGCGTAGAAGCCCTTGGGAGCAGCCCTGCGGAGGACTCGGGGATCCTGGTGGACAAAGAGCTGGACATAAGCCAGTAGTGTGCACTTGCAGCCCAGAAGGCCAACTGTATCCTGGGCTGCATTCAAAGAGGAGCGACCAGCAGGGAGAGGGAGGTGATTGTCCCCCTCGACTCGGCTCTGGTGTGCGGCCCCATGTGCAGCACTGCGTCCAGGCCTGGGGCTC
>NW_011299705.1:0-453 GCF_000146605.3 Meleagris gallopavo | reverse complement strand
GGCTTCCATCTTGTCTGAGAACTGCTCATTATGCACAGCCTCATCTTTGCTTTGCTTGGTGAGGTGGGACTGCCATTGCTTCCTCAGTCCCACAGACCCCTTCCCATCCCACACTGCCATGGGAGATCAGCTTCTGGACCACCTGAGGACCCAAACATCCACGAGTCTTTGGGTCATGACGAGATGAGTCCCAGAGTTCCGAGGGAATTCACCGCTGCAGTCACCGAGCCACTCTCCATGGTATTTCACAAGTCGAGGCAGTCAGGTCAAGTCCCTGGTGAGGAGAAAAAAGGTGACAGCACACCTCTTAGGAAGGATAGAAAGTGTGACGCGGGGAACTACCAGCATGTCAGTCTCACCTCTGTGCTGGTCACGGATCATGGAGCAGATCATCCTGGAAGTGACTCTCAAGCACACATTCCAGTGCGTCACCACCCTGTGCGTGAAAAGCTG
>NW_011299704.1:0-445 GCF_000146605.3 Meleagris gallopavo | reverse complement strand
CAGCCTTCTCCTCCCTATCTGTCCCTACTCCTATTATTTTTTTTAGTAATTTTGTTTTCCACGGACTGTTCCTTCTACCACTCTGCTCAACAGTATTGCTCACTGCATTTTCAGGATCACATTACAGCTTTACAACTGTACACTTGACAAGATAGTCCCAAATTATGTTGTTAGCAAGTACTCCAAACACCCTGGAAATGTGACCAATCCACCCATCAGCAGAGCACAAAATGGAGACCTAAAACATCCTTCATATATCTAAGCATGAAAATTGATATAGATATAGAAGAATGTCATTTCAGGTGGGAGTTCAAGGGGTTAAAAGAAGAAAATCCCAACCATTTAAATACATCTTGCTATAAATCACATGAGCACCTTTTTCTTTTCTTTTCTTTTTTGACACTTGTCTTTTAAAAATATATTTCTGTTTTGACATCTCAGTTCT
>NW_011299703.1:0-461 GCF_000146605.3 Meleagris gallopavo | reverse complement strand
GGACTGAGCGTAGTCCTGCTCCGATAAGGGCCTGGGAGGTACTGGTGGGTGGGAGCTGGACACAAGCCAGCAATGGGCCCTTCCAGCCCAGAAAGCCAACCGTATCCTGGGCTGCATCCAAAGATGCGCAGTCAGCGGGCCAAGGGAGGAGATCCCCATCCCTCTGCTCTGCGCTGGTGAGGCCTCAGCTGCAGTGCTGCGTCCAGATGTGGAGTCCTCAGTGCAGGGAGACATGGAGCTGTGCGAGTGCATCCAGAGTACAGCCACAAACACGAACCCAAGGATGGAACCCCTCTCCTGTAAGCAAGGAGAGCTGGGCTGTTCAGCCTGGAGAAGTGAAGGCTCCAAGGGAACCTGGTAACAGCCTTTCAATACCTAAAGGAAAGAACAAGGGAAAATGGAGGTGAAATCTAAGGAAAATGTCTTGTACAGTGAGGGTGCTGAGGCAGTGGCACAGGTTG
>NW_011299702.1:0-314 GCF_000146605.3 Meleagris gallopavo | reverse complement strand
AAAAAAAAAAGAAAATCACTCACTCCATCACCAAGAACAAGGCACTACTCCAAAGGAAGCACTCCCCAGGTTCAGATGCTGCCCCTACTCTTCCCAGCCCTTACATGGGATCAGGGAGGGGTGGAGCCTGGCTCTGCCCCACTCCACAGCCAAACTGCCCCCAGCTGTGCTCGCAGGGCTGCACCCCGCCCCAGGTGCGGGTTCCACAAAAACAGGAGGGCAAGGGAATGCCCAGGCAAAGGCAAGGGCCAAGAGAACATGGAAGGAAATGCCAAGGATGACGGCCCAGAGAATATGGCAGGGAACGCCAAAAC
>NW_011299701.1:0-321 GCF_000146605.3 Meleagris gallopavo | reverse complement strand
GAAACTAGTTGAGCACTGTGGCTCTTTTCTATCTCAGGCCATTCTGTGATTCTATGATTCACTGAGGGCGTTCTTTGGTCAACCCTACCTCCAAACCAGATGCCCATTTCAGGTTCCTCCCCTGCACATCCCCTGCAGCCAGCAGAGCAAGGCAGCCAGCTTCCAAGCCCCAGGATGAGGTGCTTTCTTGGTGGCCTCTTTCTCTACAGTAACCAGCTCACACAGAAGTGTTGGATTGCTATAGTTGGATGAAATGAATTCTCCTTGGTTCCACACAGAAGAAACAAACAGAAGTTGATGGTCCCTTACCCGCTTTCTTTT
>NW_011299700.1:0-462 GCF_000146605.3 Meleagris gallopavo | reverse complement strand
CACAGTTGGTCTTCCAGGCTGCAAGCGCACACTGCTGGCTCATGTCCAGCTTTTCATTCAACAGGACTCCCAAGTCCTTCTCCATAGGGCTGCTCTCAAGGGGTTCTCCTCCAGTCTGTATAAATACTTGGGACTGTCCTGGCCCAAGTGCAGCACCTTGCACTTAGCCTTATTGAACCTCATTAGGTTTTCATGGGCCCACTTCTTCAGCTTGTCCAGGTCCCTCTGGATGGCTTCCCTTCCCTCCAATGTATTGATTGCACTGTTTAGCTTGGTGTCATCTGCATACTTGCTGAGGGTGCACTAAATTTCATTGTCTAGGTCATTGAAAAATGTTGAAGAGCACTGGGCGAAACAAAGCAATTTTTCTGGCCTCAGATAAGTTTACCATTTCCTAATAGTATCTACATGTTATTGTGAAAAGGACAAAATAGCAGTATGGTCTTGCCCTGAGATTCAGAT
>NW_011299699.1:0-504 GCF_000146605.3 Meleagris gallopavo | reverse complement strand
ACTGCTAGATGTTTAAAATGCGGCATCTTACAAAAAATAGAACTAAACTCCAAAATTTGTAAGTTCCATTTATGGAATTTGTTAAAGGCATAAGGGGAGATGAAACAGGAATGCCTCTAGGTTTTCATACACCAGTTTCACATTAGAAAGAATAAAGCATCTAAAATAAATCTTTAAGATAATGCTCTAAGAGGAATATGCTGGGGATATGTAACATACTGTTGAGGTATTAAATGCAAGGTGAGAATTTTTTAGTATTTAATTGCATGAGACTGTTCTGATACATTTGCATTACTCTGTACATTACGAAAAGTGAAACTATTCCTGCAACTTGAACAAAAATACTCTTAATTAAATAGTTCTGAGAAGTTTGTTCTATCTTTTACATTATCAGATCTGTGAAGTAAAAAAATAAATGTAAGCTTTTGCAAAAGGCAAATTGGATGGAGAGAAATACTAATTTTTTCTGTTGCGTGACTGCAATAAAGAAAAAGCAAATTTAGG
>NW_011299698.1:0-388 GCF_000146605.3 Meleagris gallopavo | reverse complement strand
TTATCCCATCCTGTATCCATCATATCCTCCCCCACAGCCATCTCAAATCCATCCCATATCCGTGCCCCCACATCCTCTTCCCTTCACCTCCCCCATATCCGCATCCATCCCGTGTCCATTCCATATACTTATCTCATCCCGTTATCATCCCAGTCCCATCCCATATCCATATTTCATCCCCAATCATCCCATGTTGATCCCATGTCCATCGCATATAGATTCCATTTTCCAATCTCCCATTCCATATTCTTCCCATATACATATCCTCACACGCCAATCCTATAGGGAGAATTGGGGAGGGCTTCGGTGGGGCTTTGGGGGTCTATGTGGGGGTATGAGGTGGGCTATGGAAGGTAAGGGGGCCTCTGAGAGCTGATCAGCATTTAAA
>NW_011299697.1:0-320 GCF_000146605.3 Meleagris gallopavo | reverse complement strand
GCAAAGAAAAATCAAAACCATACAGTGCAATATCATAGGCAAAGTAAAGCATTCAAACAGGGAAAGTGAAGGAAAAAAGACCAACTAAAGCTGAACAGAGTAAATGAAAAAAAAGACGAGGAAAAATAAAAAAGCAAAGGAAAGAGAAGCAAAACTGAAAGGAAAACAAAGCAAAGAATGAAAACTAAAAAGCCATGCAGAGGAATGCGAAGGTATCCGTGCCACTGAGACAGAACTGCAACAGCACCAAGCACAGAAGGAAAGCGCAGGGAACAGGCTTGAGTTAAACGAGTCAGAAAGAGAAAAAGGAGCAAACAGAA
>NW_011299695.1:0-363 GCF_000146605.3 Meleagris gallopavo | reverse complement strand
TCCCTAGGAGAGAAAAAAGCCTCCTCGGTGACTTGAGCTACGATGCCCAGCACCTGAGGAAAAAGAGCTGGCCATCGGGCAGTTATGGCACGACAGGGGATGGGGGGTTCCCCCTGTAACGGGGGCCTCCGGGCGGGACCAGAGGCCCTGTGTCAAATGAGCAACTTTTCGGTCCCCAAAAAGCGCACAACGGGTTACGGCAGCGGTGGACACGGGCACGCAAACGGAAGACACTCACCTGCTCCATCTCCAAAGAATGAGCTGCATTTGGAGCTGAAGAGGACGCCTGTGTGGTTCAAGAGGAATTCCACAACAGCCGACTGGATCTGCAACTCCATGAAGGCAGCTCTTCTGCTGGCGCAG
>NW_011299690.1:0-439 GCF_000146605.3 Meleagris gallopavo | reverse complement strand
GGGCTGCTAGGTGTAAGAGCAGCATCTGAATCTGGAGGACTGCGTTCCTTTGGGGTGTGGGGTGAGCCTTAGAATGGGGTGGAGTGATTCCTGCTTCTTTCAGAGCTGTGAGCTCTGCTTTTCTGGAGGATCTCAAGCTGGATGGCTGTAATTCATGTGCTAATTGCATCCATGCGGTGGGTGTTTTTTAAGGGCATTGTGTGCATCCCTGTTGTGTTTTAAATTATGTTCTGCGTCTCTTCTGATTTCATTTTGCAGCCTGATGGAGTTGAAGGATTGCCTGGGCTCCTCCAGTCAGTGGTGTGAGATCTGTCCAGCAGGTAATGAACATCATGCACCCCATGTTGGTGCGCTGCTTGTACGCAGTTAGGTTTGCGATGTGATCCGACTCCCCCATGCTGACCATCCACAGCTAGATCAAGTTGCTCAGAGTCTGAGC
>NW_011299689.1:0-462 GCF_000146605.3 Meleagris gallopavo | reverse complement strand
GGCAGCACAGCCTTCAGGTGTGTCAGCCAATCCTCCCAACTTCGTATCATCAGCAAACTTGCTGAGGGTGGCCACTATCCCCTCATCAAGGTCATTGATGAAGATGTTGAACAAGACCGGACCCAGCACAGACCCTTGGGGGACACCACTGGTCACAGGTCTCCAGCCAGACTCTGCACCATCAACGACGACCCTCTGCGCTCTGCCAGTCAGCCAGTTCTCAACCCACCTCACTGTCCACTCGTCTATCCCACACTTCCTCAGCTTTGTTATAAGGATGGCATGGGAGACAGTATCAAATGCCTTTCTAAAATCAAGGTAGATTACATCTACCGCTCTTCCCCCATCCACCCAGCATGTGACAGCATCATAGAAGGCCACCAGGTTGGTCGAGCACGACCTCCCCTTGGTGAACCCATGCTGACTACTCCTGATAACCTCCTTTTCTCCCAGCTGTCTGGA
>NW_011299687.1:0-404 GCF_000146605.3 Meleagris gallopavo | reverse complement strand
ATTATTTAGTTAAACTTTGAGCCTTGCTATCTTTGTTTCTAAGTAAAAGAAAAAAAAAAAAAGAAGAAAAAAATGCTTTCTCTACTGAAACTGCCTTTTAAGGGGCTGCATGCCACTGTCTCTTCTTTCTTAATGCTAAAAACATACTGGGCCTTAATTAAGTTCACCACTTTGCTCTATGGAGCAATAGGTATATATAGCCAATTGAAAACATGGATGGAAATAACTATGTGGCATCTGCATATTATGTGGCATACCATTCCAGAGGGAGCTGCTAATTTTACAGGGTTGGGGATTTTTAAGCAGGTTTCCAGCCTCTCCTTTGAATTCTTTATGCGGATTTTCAATGCTCACCTGATCACGTTATTAATCTCCGTGAATGTACTGCTCACCATTTCACTTAT
>NW_011299686.1:0-469 GCF_000146605.3 Meleagris gallopavo | reverse complement strand
CCTTTTTCTCCCAGCTGTCTGGAGATCGGTATCCAGCACAAGCTGTTCCATCACCTTTCCAGGGACGGAGGTGATGCTGACAGGCCTATAATTACCCGGCTCTTCCTTCTTGCCCTTTTTGAAGACCGGAGTGACATTGGCTACCCTCCAGTCTTCAGGGACCTCCCCTGTTATCCAACACCTCTCAAAAATGATGGAGAGCGGTTCGGCAATGACCTCCGCCAGCTCCCTCAGCACACGTGGATGCACCCCATCAGGTCCCATGGACTTGTGGACCTCAGTACTGCCTAGGCGCTCACGCATGTCCTCTTTCCTGACTAAAGGGAAGTCTCCCATTCCCCAGACCCTCTCACTAACCTCCAGGCTGTGGATTCCTGCGGGAGAGCCTTTTCACTGCAGACGGAAGTAAAGAAGGCATTCAGTATCTCTGCCTTCTCAGCATCCCCCGTTACCAGAACCCCCCCCTCAC
>NW_011299685.1:0-422 GCF_000146605.3 Meleagris gallopavo | reverse complement strand
TTGTAATTATGTTCTGCGTCTCTTCTGATTTCATTTGTCAGCCTGATGGAGTTGAAGGATTGCCTGGGCTCCTCCAGTCAGTGGTGTGAGATGTGTCCAGCAGGTAATGAACATCATGCACCCCATGTTGGTGCGCTGCTTGTATGCAGGTAGGTTTGCGATGTGATCCGACTCCCGCATGCTGACCATCCACAGCTAGATCAAGTTGCTCAGAGTCTGAGCCAGGCTCACCTTGAAAGGGCCAGCACATCCACCATGTCTCTGGCAACCTGTGCCACTGCCTCAGCACCCTCACTGTACAAGACATTTTCCTTAGATTTCACCTCCATTTTCCCTTGTTCTTTCCTTTAGGTATTGAAAGGCTGTTAGCAGGTTCCCTTGGAGCCTTCACTTCTCCAGGAGGCTGAACAGCCCAGCTCTCC
>NW_011299683.1:0-358 GCF_000146605.3 Meleagris gallopavo | reverse complement strand
CCCCAAAGGACCCCTTTTCAACACCAAAAATACCACACTTGCCCTCCAAGAGAAGTCAGTCCTTTCCCACTATTGCCCACTTTTCTCCCACGTACTTGTCATTTTCTCCCAGAAATACCACATTTCACTTGGAAATTGGGCCTGTGCTTCCAAAAAGATGGTATTTTCTCCCAGGCATACCTGTTTTCTTCAAACTACCGCACGTTTTCTCCCAAAAAGACTAGATGACAAGACCAAATTGGACACTTGCAACCAAGAATAGGACATCTTCTCCCACTAATACCACTTCTTTCCCAAGGATAGGACATTTTCCCTACATGCTATGGCAGTTCTGCTAAGAAATACTCCTTTCCTTCCC
>NW_011299681.1:0-509 GCF_000146605.3 Meleagris gallopavo | reverse complement strand
AGTTACAGAGAAGTCACCAGTGATAGCACACAAGGAAGCCATCTCAACGTTGCAACAATGAAGAAACTAGTAGGTCAAAAATATAAAAAATACAAAAATTAAATTTTAAAAAATATATAAATAAATAAAAATAAAAACAAATTGCTCACAGTGAAGACAGACAGGCAAGAAATTGGGCAGTCTGAAGTCTGTGGAGTCTTCTTCCTTAGAAACCTTCAAAACTTCCCTGAAAAAAGAGTCCAAGATACCTTGTCTTACTTTGAAATTAGCCTTGCTCAGTGAGGGGTTGGGCTTCCAAATGTCCTTCTCAACCTAAATTGTTGTATAGTTTTATGATTCTCCTTGCTTGAATTTAGCACTGTCAAGATGGAATCTGTGATTTTCTCCTAACAGTGACAGTATCAGAAATTCAGAAGTCATATGATCCCACTCAAATATCTTTTCCCCAAAGAGTATACATGGGCATGATCTTTTGTCTTCTGATCTTCAGAATTTACCTCTTACAAAGG
>NW_011299680.1:0-390 GCF_000146605.3 Meleagris gallopavo | reverse complement strand
CCCTTCTCCCGAACCTGCTCCAAAAGCTCCACATCATTCCCGTGCTGGAGCCCCAGGCCTGGACGCAGTGCTGCACATGGGGCCGCACACCAGAGCCGAGTCGAGGGGGACAATCACCTCCCTCTCCCTGCTGGTCGCTCCTCTTTGAATGCAGCCCAGGATCTAGTTTGGCCTTCTGGGCTGCAAGTGCACACTACTGGCTTATGTCCAGCTCTTTGTCCACCAGGATCCCCGAGTCCTCCGCAGGGCTGCTCCCAAGGGCTTCTACGCCAAGTTTGTACAAGCATCTGGGTTTCCCCTTCATCAGGGACATCAACAGTGGGTTGAGTGCACCCTAAGGACGCCAAGCTGTGGGGTGCAGTGACACAGCAGAGGGACGGGATGCCATCC
>NW_011299679.1:0-313 GCF_000146605.3 Meleagris gallopavo | reverse complement strand
CTGCTGTGCAGAGCCAGGTGGAAGCAATGCAGTGGCATGACCAAGGGTGCAGCCTGGCTCCACCCCTCCCGAGCTTCGTGGAAGGGCTGGCTGCCCCAGGGCAGGAGCTGGGCTTGGAGCTGTGCTCCTGTGTGCCTGCCTTTGTGTGCCCTGTTCCTCAGATAGGGGTAAGTATTTCTGTGGTTATTTACTGGGTGGGGTCCTTTGTGTTTCTTGGGTAACTTCAAGCTGTGTCTGCTCCTGCCTCGTGTGTGCCCTTTTGGGTTAAGGGTTGCCCTTCAGAGTTTGTGGGCTGGCCCTAAGGAGGCCCCTC
>NW_011299677.1:0-434 GCF_000146605.3 Meleagris gallopavo | reverse complement strand
ACAGTCGGCTTTCCATCTACGGTGTTTCCCCACAATACAACACGATCCATCTGTGAATAGGGCATATGTCTTCTCATTTTCGGGTAGTTCATTATATGGTGGGGCCTCTTTAGCACGTGATATCTCTTCTGCTGGCGGTGTTCCAAACTTTTTGCCTTCAGGCCAGTCCATGATCACCTCTAGGATTCCTGGACGGTTGAGATTCCCCATCCGCGCTCGCTGCGTAATCAGCGCAATCCACTTACTCCAAGTGGCATCAGTAGCATGATGGGTGGAGGGACCCTTTCCCTTGAACATCCAGTTCAGCACTGGCAGTCGAGGTGCCAGAAGGAGCTGTGTTTCTGTACCGATTACTTCGGAAGCAGCCCGAACCCCCTCATACGCGGCTAAGATCTCCTTCTCAGTTGGAGTGTAGCACTCTTCAGACCCTCTGT
>NW_011299676.1:0-481 GCF_000146605.3 Meleagris gallopavo | reverse complement strand
CAACTGCACGGAGAGATGTGTTGGTCTCTGTGGAAACAGCAAGGAAGTGGAATGTGCATTTCCCGGCATGCCCCGGAACCTCACTTTGCTGACTGGTCATTGTCTGCCCAGCAGGTAAGGGCGATGCACACCCGCCAGCGTTTACCCATTCCAGAGCCCGGCACAATAGGGTTCCCCCAGAGCTCTGAATTGCGCTTCATGGTGCCCAGAAGGCTGCCTATCCTCTTTGTTTCTGTGTCTTGCTTGTCTCTGGTCTTGCACTGTTTTCACTATTACATTCTCTTGTCCTCCTATTTTTGTGTTCCTTGCCCCATTCTCTTGGCCTAATGACCCATGGCTTTGTGTTGCCACATTCATGTCGGCATTCAGTTTTGGCGTTCCCTGCCGTATTGTCTGGGCCGTCATCCTTGGCATTTCCTTCCATGTTCTCTTGGCCCTTGCCTTTGCCTGGGCATTCCCTTGCCCTCCTGTTTTTGTGGAA
>NW_011299675.1:0-492 GCF_000146605.3 Meleagris gallopavo | reverse complement strand
ACAAGCAGCGCACCAACATGGGGTGCATGATGTTCATTACCTGCTGGACACATCTCACACCACTGACTGGAGGAGCCCAGGCAATCCTTCAACTCCATCAGGCTGCAAAAAGAAATCAGAAGAGACGCAGAACATAATTTAAAACACAACAAGGATGCACACAATGCCCTTAAAAAACACCGCATGGATGCAATTAGCACATAAATTACAGCCATCCAGCTTGAGATCCTCCAGAAAAAGCAGAGCTCACAGCTCTGAAATCAAGCAGGAATCACTCACCCCATTCTAAGGGCTCACCCCACACCCCAAAGGAAGCAGTCTCCAGATTCAGATGCTGCTCTTACACCTAGCAGCCCTTCAGTGCACTTGCCATCCCCCAAAAAGACAAGATCACAGCCCTGAAAGAAAAAAAAGAAACCATTTTATCCCATTCCAAGGACCAATACTCCCCCAAACTCTCAAGTGAAGGAAGCAGCTTCCAGGTCCAAATAC
>NW_011299674.1:0-476 GCF_000146605.3 Meleagris gallopavo | reverse complement strand
CCTCAGGAAGCCAACTTGGAGCCAGCAACAAAGAAGGGCTCAGGCAGGCACCCAGGAATGGCACAGACAGGAACTGCCAACCTGTTTGTGAGCCTCAGGTGGGGCTCTGCTTCTCCTGGGCACCCCCACGCCCTGGTCAGCGTGGGCAGGACTGGACAGGACATCCCCCGCCTTTGGGGGAGCCCCGCTTTGATTTTTGGTGGCAGACTCTGCATGGATCTAGTCCTCCTGTGCACCAGTGGCACAGCAGCAGAGGTGCGCTCCTGGGGCAGGCTGGTCTCGGAGCTGGAGGGAGCTTTCAGCGCGCCCTGTTGTTCTTCCTCGCCACTTGGAGGCCGCGCTGCCTGTGCTGGAGCCAGCTCTGATGCTTCTCCCTTCTTTTCTTGGGGCTCCTTTTGGGCAGAAGACGCCCCCGGGATCGCTGGCAGCTGACTGAAAGGACAGAGTGGGAGAGGTCTGCCTCTACACAGAGTGGG
>NW_011299673.1:0-457 GCF_000146605.3 Meleagris gallopavo | reverse complement strand
TGCCGAAGGACATCACGGACATCCAGGGTTTGCTCTCGTGGATCAATGGTGAGTTTGGGGGCTGCAGAGCTGCAGGTGCGTGTTTGCACAGAGCAGGTGTGGGAAGGCTGTCATCGCCATTTTGGGGGATGTTCTTGTATTTTTCAGAGGTGGCAAGAGCTGTTGAGGTCCCCCATGAGAACCCCAGCAGCCCTGCCCCAGGATGCTTCATTGCTGAGCTCCCTGACAACCCCAGGGACAACAGGGAGCTCAGCACACAGGCTGCCACTGGGACGCCCGCTGACCCCTTCTGGGGGCTTCCACCATCCCCCGGGTTCCTGCCTGAGCTGCCGTGTGGGTTGTCGCAGCTGCACCCTGCCGTGCCACCAGCGAGTGCCCGGCTCAGCCCCACGGCCCGACCACCTTGGCTGCCAGCACACCTCCCTCAGCCCAGAGCACACGGCCCACCGAGGAGGTG
>NW_011299672.1:0-457 GCF_000146605.3 Meleagris gallopavo | reverse complement strand
CACTCGATACAACCAACAGCCTGAACCAAAGCCTCCCTTCTTACCACATCTGCCCGAGGGATGCACCAGACACCCCGGGATTTCCCTGAAGGGGCACAGCTCTTGGCCCTCGGCGGGGTGTCCACCACCGTGCTGACAGAGGTGAAGAGTGCTACCCCTGCCTGTTGATGAGGCCTTCTGGCTTCAGCTACAAGAGGCTACGTGCTCTGAGCTCTCATCCTGAAGGACCATTTCAACCACCCAGATATATGCAGGGAAACGAGCAAGGTGAGATGCAAGCAATCCAGGAGACTGCTGGAGTCTGTCGACGGTAACATCCCGGTCGGGCTATCGGGCAAATCAACTAGAGGCAAAGCAATACCAGACCCAGCGCTCACCAACACGGACAGCATCACTCACTGAAGCCATTAAGGTCGGAGGCACCGATCAGGACCACCACCACAGAAAGACCGAGCAC
>NW_011299671.1:0-470 GCF_000146605.3 Meleagris gallopavo | reverse complement strand
TGTGGGCTGCAGTGACACAGCAGAGGACGGGATGCCATCCACAGAGACCTCAACAGGGCTGAGCAGTGGGCACAGATCCAAGCGCAGGGTCAGTAGCTGGGATGAGGGAACAGCCACCACCAAAACATGCTAGGGGATGAAAGGACTGAGCGTAGTCCTGCTCCATAAGGCCTGGGAGTACTGGTGGGTGGGAGCTGGACACAAGCCAGCAGTGGGCCCTTCCAGCCCAGAAAGCCAACCGTATCCTGGGCTGCATCCAAAGATGCGCAGTCAGCGGGCCAAGGGAGGAGATCCCCATCCCTCTGCTCTGCGCTGGTCAGGCCTCAGCTGCAGTGCTGCGTCCAGATGTGGAGTCCTCAGTGCAGGGAGACATGGAGCTGTGCGAGTGCATCCAGAGTACAGCCACAAACACGAACCCAAGGATGGAACCCCTCTCCTGTAAGCAAGGAGAGCTGGGCTGTTCAGCCTCC
>NW_011299669.1:0-398 GCF_000146605.3 Meleagris gallopavo | reverse complement strand
TCACTCACTCCATCACCAAAGACAAGGCATACTCCAAAGGAAGCACTCCCCAGGTTCACATGCTGCCCCTACTCTCCCAGCCCTTCAATGGGATCAGGGAGGGGTGGAGCCTGGCTCTGCCCCACTCCACAGCCAAACTGCCCCCAGCTGTGCTCGCAGGGCTGCACCCCGCCCCAGGTGTTGCCACAAAAACAGGAGGGCAAGGGAATGCCCAGGCAAAGGCAAGGGCCAAGAGAACATGGAAGGAAATGCCAAGGATGACGGCCCAGACAATACGGCAGGGAACGCCAAAACTGAATGCCGACATGAATGTGGCAACACAAAGCCAAGGGGTCATTAGGCCAAGAGAATGGGGCAAGGAACACACAAATAGGAGGACAAGAGAATGTAATAGTGAA
>NW_011299668.1:0-475 GCF_000146605.3 Meleagris gallopavo | reverse complement strand
GCTGAGGCAGTGGCACAGGTTGCCAGAGACATGGTGGATGTGCTGGCCCTTTCAAGGTGAGCCTGGCTCAGACTCTGAGCAACTTTGATCTAGCTGTGGAATGGTCAGCATGGGGGGAGTCGGATCAACATCGCAAACCTACCTGCATACAAGCAGCGCACCAACATGGGGGTGCATCGTGTTACATTACCTGCTGGACACATCTCACACCACTGACTGGAGGAGCCCAGGCAAATCCTTCAACTCCATCAGGCTGCAAAATGAAATCAGAAGAGACGCAGAAACGTAATTTAAAAACACAACAAGGATGCACACAATGCCCTTAAAAAACACCCACCGCATGGATGCAATTAGCACATAGCCCTATTAATTACAGCCATCCAGCTTGAGATCCTCCAGAAAAGCAGAGCTCACAGCTCTGAAAGAAAGCAGGAATCACTCACCCCATTCTAAGGGTCTCACCCCACACCCCAAA
>NW_011299667.1:0-483 GCF_000146605.3 Meleagris gallopavo | reverse complement strand
GGAGCAGGTCCAGAGAAGGGCCACGAAGATGATCAGAGGGCTGGAGCACCTCTCTTAGAAAGAAATGTTGAGGGAACTGGGATTGTTTGTGTGGGAGAAGAGAAAGCTCTGGAGATAGCTCATGACAGCCTTCCAAGACTCGAAGGGAGCGCATAAGCAGGAGGGGGCAACGGCTGTTTAGGAGGGTGGATAGCGATAGGACAAGGGGAAATGGTTTTCAAGTGAGACAGGGGAGGTTTAGGTTGGTTATTAGGAGGCAGCTTTTCACGCACAGGGTGGTGACGCACTGGAATGTGTGCTTGAGAGTCACTTCCAGGATGATCTGCTCCATGATCCGTGACCAGCCCAGAGGTGAAACTGACATGCTGGTAGTTCCCCGCGTCACACTTTCTATCCTTCCTGAGAGGTGTGCTGTCACCTTTTTTCTCCTCAGCAGGGACTTGACCTGACTGCCTCGACTTGTGAAATACCATGGAGAGTGGC
>NW_011299666.1:0-397 GCF_000146605.3 Meleagris gallopavo | reverse complement strand
AAAATCCCTGGCTGTGCCCCTTTGGTGCAGCGTAGCTGTCGATCCCCCCGCCCCAGGCAGCAGCTCTGTCAGCAGAAGGCCCCTGCCCTGCCCTGCCCTGCCCTGCCCTGCCGGGAGCCTCCTTCCCCCCACACGTCTCCCCGCAGCGCCCTGGGCAGCTCCCCGGGCACGCTGAG
Source organism: Meleagris gallopavo (assembly GCF_000146605.3). Taxonomy (NCBI): domain Eukaryota; kingdom Metazoa; phylum Chordata; class Aves; order Galliformes; family Phasianidae; genus Meleagris; species Meleagris gallopavo. The sequence goes on along the minus strand of NW_011299666.1, from coordinate 221 downwards.
TGCTGAGCCTGGCAGGCGGCAGAGTCCCTGCCCCGGCACACAGCCCCTGGGGCACAGCAGGGACCTGCTCTGCACGACAGCCCTGGGCGCCCGGCTGCAGCCCCGGCTGCACAGCCTGCAGCCAACATGGGACACGCAGCCCTCAGGGCTGTGCTCTGTGCTGCAGCAGGGAAGCCCTCATCCAGAGCAGCTCCTTCTCCGTAACAAAGGCACACAGAGTG
>NW_011299665.1:0-368 GCF_000146605.3 Meleagris gallopavo | reverse complement strand
AAAAAGAAAGGATTAACCAGTAGCAATGTAGAATGGGATGATGTCCAGGCTTGGATTAATAGTCATAATGAGCACAATCTCACTAACATCAAGATCTAAATAAAATTTATGTGTTCTAATTCATGAGGGTTTCCAATTCTTCTTGGTGTCTTCTGTAATAGCCTTTCTTCAAGTGCTGCTTAACTTCAGAAGTCTGTTGATCTTGCAGTTTTTATTCAGCTGAGCCAGAACCTGTTGGATATTTTCCATTACACTTACATTCTATTCCTTCAGAGATCTCATTCCTAAGAATTCTGAAATCCTTTCTATTAGCAGTTTTCCCAGATGCCCTGGAAGCCTTGGATCAGGCCTTTGATTTTATCAGTCAT
>NW_011299664.1:0-467 GCF_000146605.3 Meleagris gallopavo | reverse complement strand
ACTCCATCACCAAAGAACAAGGCATACTCCAAAGGAAGCACTCCCCAGGTTCACATGCTGCCCCTACTCTTCCCAGCCCTTCAATGGGATCAGGGAGGGGTGGAGCCTGGCTCTGCCCCACTCCACAGCCAAACTGCCCCCAGCTGTGCTCGCAGGGCTGCACCCCGCCCCAGGTGCGGGTTCTACAAAAACAGGAGGGCAAGGGAATGCCCAGGCAAAGGCAAGGGCCAAGAGAACATGGAAGGAAATGCCAAGGATGACGGCCCAGACAATACGGCAGGGAACGCCAAAACTGAATGCCGACATGAACGTGGCAACACAAAGCCATGGGGTCATTAGGCCAAGGGAATGGGGGCAAGGAACACAAAAATAGGAGGACAAGAGAATGTAATAGTGAAAACAGTGCAAGACCAGAGACAAGCAAGACACAGAACAAAGAGGATAGGCAGCCTTCTGGGCACCATGAA
>NW_011299663.1:0-505 GCF_000146605.3 Meleagris gallopavo | reverse complement strand
AACCAAAAAGAACTCTATAAACCGATGGAGGATTCCCCTCTAAAATTTGTGTTCCGGCTTCAAATCGTCATTTGCAATTGAATTTGCGGTCGCTCTAAATTCAGCGTAAACGGGAGTAAGGGGGGCGTTTGGGGGGAGGGGGGGAGGGGGTTCTCCGAGACACAGTGACACACTCTGTAGTGGCGGGGACGGGGTTCTTTAAATGAGAAATACTCTTCCGTCAAAGCAAAGCTCTGCTTCAGTTCAGCTACATAATAAATAGATAGTTAGCACTCAGACAAAAAAGTCTGATTTAACCTTAGATCATATCGCGATCCCCGAACGGTCCCGCAATATGTTTATTCCCTTTGAAAGGCATTCCATCACTTTTTTTTTTCCTTTTTTTCTTTTTTTCTTTCCCTTTTCTTCAGCTTCAAACCGACTCGACCGTGGGCAAAAGAAGAGACAGACTTTCCGATCCGAGACCTAACGTTGCCACAGACATTGACACATGTACAGTCCCGGG
>NW_011299662.1:0-374 GCF_000146605.3 Meleagris gallopavo | reverse complement strand
TTAGGCTCTTCTGAGAAGGCTGGTGAATACAAGCTGTCTATCCTATTTGGTCGTTTGGAATAAAACAACTAAGGGTTAAGAAAAGTGGGCCTTACCCCCCAAATGACAAATAAAAAAAAAAATTCTGCAATAATTTGGTTCAGATTGCTTTCAATGCAATTATACCGGGTGTGAACAATTATTGCTCTGCACATTCATGCTTCATATTGGGCTACCATACTCTTCATTACTACAGGGTATAACTCAGGAATAGGTTCACCAAACTCAGAAGAGCCACATTCTGTTTTAAAGCAGTTAGAAAAATAAGAGTAAAGCCTATATTGTGATGTTGTGAGAGGAAAAAGGTAACAAGAAATTTGGGGTATATGTTTTAA
>NW_011299661.1:0-370 GCF_000146605.3 Meleagris gallopavo | reverse complement strand
GCTGCTTCCTTCACTTGAGGAGGTGTGGGGGAGTATTGGTCCTTGGAATGGGGTAAGTGGTTTCGTTTTTTTCTTTCAGGGCTGTGATCGACCCTTTTTGGGGGGATCCCAAGTGCGCTGAAGGGCTGCTAGGTGTAAGAGCAGCATCTGAATCTGGAGACTGCTTCCTTTGGGGTGTGGGGTGAGCCCTTAGAATGGGGTGAGTGATTCCTGCTTGATTTCAGAGCTGTGAGCTCTGCTTTTCTGGAGGATCTCAAGCTGGATGGCTGTAATTAATAGGGCTATGTGCTAATTGCATCCATGCGGTGGGTGTTTTTTAAGGGCATTGTCGTGCATCCTTGTTGTGTTTTAAATAATGGTCTGCATTTCT
>NW_011299660.1:0-484 GCF_000146605.3 Meleagris gallopavo | reverse complement strand
CACTCACTCCATCACCAAAGAACAAGGCATACTCCAAAGGAAGCACTCCCCAGGTTCAGATGCTGCCCCTACTCTTCCCAGCCCTTAAATGGGATCAGGGAGGGGTGGAGCCTGGCTCTGCCCCACTCCACAGCCAAACTGCCCCCCAGCTGTGCTCGCGGGGCTGCACCCCGCCCCAGGTGCAGGTTCCACAAAAACAGGAGGGCAAGGGAATGCCCAGGCAAAGGCAAGGGCCAAGAGAACATGGAAGGAAATGCCAAGGATGACGGCCCAGACAATACGGCAGGGAACGCCAAAACTGAATGCCGACATGAATGTGGCAACACAAAGCCAAGGGGTCATTAGGCCAACAGAATGGGGCAAGGAACACCAAAATAGGAGGACAAGAGAATGTAATAGTGAAAACAGTGCAAGACCAGAGACAAGCAAGACACAGAACAAAGAGGATAGGCAGCCTTCTGGGCACCATGAAGCGCAATTCAGA
>NW_011299659.1:0-443 GCF_000146605.3 Meleagris gallopavo | reverse complement strand
CAGTAGAAAAAAAACAAAAATCAAAAAAACGAAAAACAAAACATACATTTCACACCAAAATAAAATGACAACTGAGTTTTGGACTGTTCACCACCAGAATTTTTACTATAAAACATTATAAGTTTAACATTACATGTTAAAGGAGTAACATGAAGATGCAAGGGGAAAAATATTTTTTGAATTTCCAAGAAATCTTTTTTTTTTCTTTCAAGGACATAATAGAGCCGCAAATACAGTGGTATTTTTCTTTAGCATATTTCTATTGTATCTAGAAGTGCTTATGCTAGTCTGCCATTTTTCTATCTCTGTTTTTCTGTATTAAAAAATAAGAACTGCAAAAAAATCTAATAAATGCAACAATTCATATGTTAAAGAAAAACAGCAGATGACTTGAATAAGGAAAGGAATATATTGTAATAAACACATTAAAAATCTTCTATTTT
>NW_011299658.1:0-310 GCF_000146605.3 Meleagris gallopavo | reverse complement strand
CCTACCTCTGAATACTATGTCTCTGTCCTTTTATTTCGAGCCACAATTCATGCTAGTGTAGGTTTTCCACTGCGACACATCTGCATTGAGAGAGAAGAGTGGAAGGGAAAACAAGCTCTAATAAGGCATTTGCAAGTTCGAGGAGCGACAGCTGTAGTGCTCTCAGGGAGAGCGTTTCAGAAAGTGGGGAGAGATCCTTTCAGGACTGCGCAGAAAAAACCCCCCACTCGCAGGTAGTGCAGGAGGCTGAATTCGCACTTGTCGGCATCGGAATCGCACTCCTTCGCTCTCACGCGTAGAAAGCGGCATT
>NW_011299654.1:0-471 GCF_000146605.3 Meleagris gallopavo | reverse complement strand
AGCTACAAGTGCAGCCTCCTAAACTGATGCAACGCCCTTTCTCTGACTGAAAGCTCAACAGTCACCCTCCTGCCGCTGAAGAGCCATTGGAGGATGATGCTGCATGCCGAATTCCTTTTGCAGGGAGCTGTAAATGAATGCTTAACCAAGACACGATATAGTGTAGGAATCCTAGAGCCGAACTCACTTGTGATGCCGTTGGCACAAGACCACAGATATCTCTGTGTGCAAATATGGTACTAGCAACTCCCAACAAGTAATGCCTGTGACATGTACATGTCTCATGTACCATGTGGAAATGCTGTCTTTAAACTCTTCTGAACATCACTGCTTACTAAAAGCTTCCTCAGCTGTGTGTTTGGCATGCTATTATTTTAATCAGTTTCAGTAATGAAATTACTGAATCAGGGAATTATACAACAGTGCTTTATAAGAGTCTGCATACACTAGAGAATGAAATATTTTACAGTA
>NW_011299653.1:0-370 GCF_000146605.3 Meleagris gallopavo | reverse complement strand
CACGTACGTTATAAAAAAAAAAAAAAACCCTACCTGATAGATAAAAGCCAAATATCAAAATTTGAGGTGGCCAACTTGTGATTTAATGAAACTATTTAAATATCACAACATTTTTCAACTGAAACCGCAAGAGCTAAAAGCTTTCCTCTCTGTTTTCCTTCTTTCTCAGTTGGCAGTATGTATTGCTACAATGCTCATACACTTACTCTTACATCTGATCCTCATTATGAGTGGAATCAACCCTCAGTCATGGTTCTCATAACCGCACTCTGAATAGCTGCTCCATTGCGAGCCATTAAGCGGCATTCGACAGTGGTTCAGAGAGACCTGTTGTTGAGACTTATTGTCAACAAAAAAGCACTTTCTAAGT
>NW_011299652.1:0-499 GCF_000146605.3 Meleagris gallopavo | reverse complement strand
TTTCTTGGCTTTGCTTTCAGTTGCTCCTTTGCTTTCCATTCTTTGCCTTGCCTTGCTTTGCCTCCCTTGTCTCCTTTACCCATGCCATTCCTCTTAGCTTGCCTTCACTTACCTGATGCTGTCTCTCTGCCTTGACTGTTGTATTTTTTCCGTTACAGACTTCTAGAAGTGCAGACAGCTCTCTAGGCTTTTGTGCAGTGCTTGCTGCATTTGCAGCTCCTTCTTGGTTTCCCAGGTGGGTCCCCGCCTCGTGGGCATCCTTGCCTCTTGCCTTGTGCTGAACGGTCGGCTTTTGCTCTGCTGCCTGGGTGGATCCATGCCCGGTAGCTACCCTTCCCTCCTCCTTGGCATGACTGCCAGTGCTTTGCCTTCCTCCAGAGAGGTGTTTTGTTCCGACTGGCAGCCACAGACTCCTTCTGGGCTGGCGACCCTGCAGGTGCATGTGTGGTGGAGGCAGCAGCATGCCCAATAGCTACCCTTTCCTCCTCCCGGGCACGGA
>NW_011299651.1:0-388 GCF_000146605.3 Meleagris gallopavo | reverse complement strand
CCACAAAAACAGGAGGGCAAGGGAATGCCCAGGCAAAGGCAAGGGCCAAGAGAACACGGAAGGAAATGCCAAGGATGACGGCCAGACAATACGGCAAGGGGAACCGACCAAAACTGAATGCCGACATGAATGTGGCAACACAAAGCCAAGGGGGTCATTAGGCCAAGAGAATGGGGCAAGGAACACAAAATAGGAGGACAAGAGAATGTAATAGTGAAAACAGTGCAAGACCAGAGACAAGCAAGACACAGAACAAAGAGGATAGGCAGCCTTCTGGGCACCATGAAGCGCAATTCAGAGCTCTGGGGGAACCCTATTGTGCCGGGCTCTGGAATGGGTAAACGCTGGCGGGTGTGCATCGCCCTTACCTGCTGGGCAGACAATGACC
>NW_011299650.1:0-439 GCF_000146605.3 Meleagris gallopavo | reverse complement strand
AAAAAAAATACTGTGAGGCTTTTAAAAACTTCTGAAATCTTCTTAAAATCTCCTTCCTGAGAGTCATGTTAAATAAAAATAAAGCAAAAATATCTGGCAGTATTTACACTGAATGATACAGAGAATACTTGAGGAAGGACAAAAATCACTTTGATTTTACACAGTGACACTAAAACCAACAGTATTCTACATTGTTCTGTAGAGCTATAGAACAAGTGAATTCCTACCCACCATGAGATTCATATATGTAAAACACAGTCCATTTAGGGTCCTGTGGGTATTAGTGGGAGCCATTATTGTCAGAAATACTGATTTGCTAAAATAGATTTGTGCGGATGCAGTGTTAGCATAGACTTTCCTACCACACTTGTACCTTGCTTTTACAGAAAAGAAATGCAGAGCTGAACAGTGTCTCTCTGTGCACTATTCAAACAGGGTG
>NW_011299646.1:0-556 GCF_000146605.3 Meleagris gallopavo | reverse complement strand
TTGCTAATGTAAAATGTTTATATATATGCATTTTTTATATATATATAATAATAAAATGCATACAAATTAAAACTCTTTATGTCTTTCTTGCAACATTCTGCTGTGCCTTTACAGTAAATTCTGTCTCAGTTTTTGTTGTTTGAAGGATTTTATATGTTGTATCTGCATTTATTTTTTGCAAAAATTAATTTGGGGCTTTGAACAGCATCTGTTGCTGTGCACTAGGATGCCAATACCAGCCAGTGGGGATTCTGTGGTCTTTTATTTGAAGACCTTGAGCTCAGCTCACTCTTAAATATTAAACTCCCTGCATATGGCTTTTCCAGATGGTGCTCTTATGGGGCAGAACCTGGGCTTTCCCTTGGAACAAAAGTACAGGCTTTGGGAAAGGAGGCAGGTACTGTGGGTTTTGGTGTAAACTGGAGAAAGGGGATCACTTTGTCAAGGTGCTGTTACGGTTTGGTTTTGGGCTTTATTAATATCAGTATTTTGGAATTCTGCTTTGTTTCTTCCAACCAATTTACCCGAGTAACAGCTGGATTGGCCCTTGCCCTTT
>NW_011299645.1:0-505 GCF_000146605.3 Meleagris gallopavo | reverse complement strand
GAGCTGCTAGCAATACTCATACTCAGCCTGATGCAGGCCAACTACCACTTTGTATTGGTTTTTTTTGTTTTTGTTTTGTTTTTTTTTTTGTCAGAAGGGATGCCCTGCTGGCTCAGCTTGGCATGGCACAGCCCCAGCCTTGTGGCAGAGCTTGTGCAGGAAGGAAGAAGCAGTGGTGCACAGGTGAGCTTGCAGCCTCCCGTCATCCCACAGAGCTCAGCCCTGAGGCACATTGGCACACTCTGCTGTCCTCCTTCTGTCGGTTTTGCCCTGTTGGGTTGTTTCTTGGAGGGAGATTATTCAGAACTTAGAGATGACCGCAATAAGTCTGCATTTCTCACCACTGTCTCCTTTTGTCCCCCAAAGGACAGGCTTAAAATTGCCTTCAGCCCAAACTAAATACCACCAGAACCACTTTCTTCTCCAAGTACAGAAAAGAAAGCAACAAAGGATGCTGATAACATGTGAGATCCTTCTTTTCCCATGCGCTGTGCATCTTTGGGCT
>NW_011299644.1:0-478 GCF_000146605.3 Meleagris gallopavo | reverse complement strand
AACATATCCCACTTTTGCCAATTGAAACAATAATTTTCAAAGTCCTGGAATAAGCGAAGATAAATCAATGAACGTGCATGAAAGATGATGTAGGATCATTCGCTCCATTTCCCAGACAAGAATAATAACTCTAGAGCTATATAAAACTTTTTTCTATGATTGAAACACCACCATAATATCAATAGAAATCCTGGATTTTATTAAAGAAACATGTGACGGAAACAAACTACCAACAAATGAGTACTCAGTAGCATTAACAGCTACTAGAAATAGAAGTTTTTTCCTAACTTTTTTCACCCTAATCCTAGGGTTATGGCTTCTCCAAAAATCTTCACTATTCTCAAAACAATTACAAAACATTCATTTATGTACTATAATGCAGAAGTACAAGAGGTCTAGTCAGCTATACACAAAGCACTACCTGTAACTTCTTATTTTAACCATAGCTTCACACCACTCTCTCTAACGGTGCCTAGTT
>NW_011299643.1:0-397 GCF_000146605.3 Meleagris gallopavo | reverse complement strand
ATTACATTCTGCTTTTCCTCCCCTTCCCTGTCTGTATCCTTGTTCGCTTGCCTGCCTGCTTCCTCTTAACTTTGCCTTTACTGGCTTTGCTTTGCTCTGTCTTCTTTTATTCTAATGTGGATGTTTTTACTGCTCGTTTTGTTTCACTCATTTCATTATTGCTCTTTTCTTGGCATTATTTTTTTCTTCTTCTCATTTCTCTACTTTTCAAATGATTTTCTTTGGTTTCCTTCCTTTTCATTGATTTCCCTTTTATTTCCCTTGCTTTGTCCATTGCTTTGCTTTGCTCTTTTATTTTCCTTTCATACCTTTTCTTTGCGCTGCTCTGCATTCCTTAATGGTTTTCTCTCTTTGCTTTGGTTTCCTTTCTGCTTTGCTTTGCTTTTTCTTTATTGTC
>NW_011299642.1:0-472 GCF_000146605.3 Meleagris gallopavo | reverse complement strand
GTGCTAATTGCATCCATGCGGTGGTGTTTTTTAAGGGCATTGTGTGCATCCTTGTTGTGTTTTAAATTATGTTCTGCGTCTCTTCTGATTTCATTTTGCAGCCTGATGGAGTTGAAGGATTGCCTGGGCTCCTCCAGTCAGTGGTGTGAGATGTGTCCAGCAGGTAATGAACATCATGCACCCCATGTTGGTGCGCTGCTTGTATGCAGGTAGGTTTGCGATGTGATCCGATCCCCCATGCTGACCATCCACAGCTAGATCAAGTTGCTCAGAGTCTGAGCCAGGCTCACCTTGAAAGGGCCAGCACATCCACCATGTCTCTGGCAACCTGTGCCACTGCCTCAGCACCCTCACTATACAAGACATTTCCTTAGATTTCACCTCCATTTCCCTTGTTCTTGCCTTTAGGTATTGAAAGGCTGTTACCAGGTTCCCTTGGAGCCTTCACTTCTCCAGGAGGCTGAACAGCCCA
>NW_011299641.1:0-506 GCF_000146605.3 Meleagris gallopavo | reverse complement strand
TTTTTTTTTTTTTTTTTTTTTTCTTTTCCTTCCATTGTGGAGCTGCTCTCTCTCTTTCTTAGGCAGGGAACCCTGAGCGTACTTAAGGGCTGGTAGGTATTTGGACCTGGAAGCTGCTTCCTTCACTTGAGAGTGTGGGGGACTATTGGTCCTTGGAATGGGGTAGGTGGTTTCTTTTTTTCTTTCAGGGCTGTGATCTTGTCTTTTTGGGGGATGGCAAGTGCACTGAAGGGCTGCTAGGTGTGAGAGCAGCATGTGAATCTGGAGACTGCTTCCTTTGGGGTGTGGGGTGAGCCCTTAGAATGGGGTGAGTGATTCCTGCTTTCTTTCAGAGCTGTGAGCTCTGCTTTTCTGGAGGATCTCAAGCTGGATGGCTGTAATTCATGTGCTAATTGCATCCATGCGGTGGGTGTTTTTTAAGGGCATTGTGTGCATCCTTGTTGTGTTTTAAATTACGTTCTGCGTCTCTTCTGATTTCATTTTGCAGCCTGATGGAGTTGAAGGAT
>NW_011299640.1:0-444 GCF_000146605.3 Meleagris gallopavo | reverse complement strand
AAATTTTCAAAGATTTACAGACTTGATTTTAGTTGCTCTAAATTGTAATGAAAGCCATTTGTGTACCTTGTCCTTGTATTTTTTTTTTTCTTTGACAGTCTGACAGTTTGCAATGCTCATGCTATAAATTAAGGGCAGAGTTTAGAACAGTCCCCAGTTCTTGTGGCATCCAGCCCTGGCCGGTTGGTCGGTCTTCAAATGCCAAATCCATGAGCACAGATATTATCCAGTCTTGCAAGGCAAGGCTGAGCATGGAAGCTGTCCCTTATATATTCTTGAATCTCATTTAGCTCTGAATCATGTCAGTCAGCATAACAACATGTCTACACTCAACAGTAATGAAGAGGTAAGGTTTATTTGTCTGATTGGAAGCGCAGGAAGGATCCAGAGTGGTAGACAAAGATCTAGCCTGAGGTTCTTCCATGAATTAGAGCTATAAACAGA
>NW_011299639.1:0-460 GCF_000146605.3 Meleagris gallopavo | reverse complement strand
TGTTTAGGAGGGTGGATAGCGATAGGACAAGGGGAATGGTTTCAAGTGAGACAGGGGAGGTTTAGGTTGGTTATTAGGAGGCACTTTTCACGCCCAGGGTGGTGACGCACTGGAATGTGTGCTTGAGAGTCACTTCCAGGATGATCTGCTCCATGATCCGTGACCAGCACAGAGGTGAGACTGCCATGCTGGTAGTTCCCCGCGTCACACTTTGTATCCTTCCTAAGAGGTGTGCTGTCACCTTTTTTCTCCTCACCAGGGACTTGACCTGACTGCCTCGACTTGTGAAATACCATGGAGAGTGGCTCGGTGACTGCAGCGGTGAATTCCCTCGGAACTCTGGGACTCATCTCGTCATGACCCAAAGACTCGTGGATGTTTGGGTCCTCAGGTGGTCCAGAAGCTGATCTCCCATGGCAGTGTGGGATGGGAAGGGGTCTGTGGGACTGAGGAAGCAATG
>NW_011299637.1:0-510 GCF_000146605.3 Meleagris gallopavo | reverse complement strand
GGAACCAGATACACAAGTCCTAAAGGGTTTCCCTGTGGAGTCAGAAACCTGGTGAGAAAGGATTTCCATCTTTTAGTTAATCTGGATGCTATTCATAAAATATCCTCACCGTTTTGGCTACCATATTATGGCCAGCTAGTCTGACAGTTTATCCCAGAAATAGTTACCATCATGAACAACCCAAAACCATTCAGCCGGGTTGATGAATGCATGTTTACAGCAAATACACACTGCCATTTCCAGGAACTGCTCATTACAGACATAAAGCTAGGCCTGCCCAAAGGGGGGCAGTGCAGTGTGATGGCTCATGTTCAAGACAACTTTGACTTACGTATCATCAGTCTTACACTGTTGTTGGACTGTGTGACATGTTCTTTTTTAAATCAAAAGCATGCCTTCAGGTAACGGGGAAATGTACAGCCGTGAGAGCTATGCATTTTTCATCCAAAGCAAAACGAAAGAGGAAGACAGAAAGGAACATCATTCTCTTAAAGTCACAGCTCCCATGGT
>NW_011299634.1:0-447 GCF_000146605.3 Meleagris gallopavo | reverse complement strand
CTGTTTTCACTATTACATTCTCTTGTCCTCCTATTTTTGTGTTCCTTGCCCCATTCTCTTGGCCTAATGACCCCTTGGCTTTGTGTTGCCACATTCATGTCGGCATTCAGTTTTGGCGTTCCCTGCCGTATTGTCTGGGCCGTCATCCTTGGCATTTCCTTCCATGTTCTCTTGGCCCTTGCCTTTGCCTGGGCATTCCCTTGCCCTCCTGTTTTTGTGGCAACACCTGGGGCGGGGTGCAGCCCTGCGAGCACAGCTGGGGGCAGTTTGGCTGTGGAGTGGGGCAGAGCCAGGCTCCACCCCTCCCTGATCCCATGTAAGGGCTGGGAAGAGTAGGGGCAGCATGTGAACCTGGGGAGTGCCTTCCTTTCGAGTATGCCTTGTTCTTTGGTGATGGTGTGAGTGATATTTTTCTCCTCCATTGTGGAGCTGGTCTCTCTCTTTTAG
>NW_011299629.1:0-341 GCF_000146605.3 Meleagris gallopavo | reverse complement strand
ATTTATTTCTTTATCATTTTCGTTTATGCGTTCCACGTGTTTGTCTGTTTGTTTATAATTCCGTTATTTGTTCATTTCAATTTTTTATTTTTATTTATTTACGTGCCCGCGTATTTGTCTCTTGTTTTTTAAATGTTGTTTTTATTGTTACTTATTGTTGTTATTTATTTATTTATTTGCTTGCTTATTTATCGGCTCGCTCGCTCATTTATTATTCATTCATTCATTCATTCATTCATTCATTCATTCATTCATTCATTCATTCATTCATTCATTCCTCGTGTTTTATTTCTTATCGATTTTTTCCCCTTTTTAATTTTCGTTTTATCGATCTTTAGGTG
>NW_011299628.1:0-403 GCF_000146605.3 Meleagris gallopavo | reverse complement strand
CCCTGCTGAACGGAATGCACTCAGCGACACTGTGTGGTGCTGTCAGATCACCAGATCAGGAAATCATTCTGTGGCCTGAATTAGAATGACAGGAAGAAGGGATGGACTCCTCTCCTCTCCTCTCCTCTCCTCTCCTCTCCTCTCCTCTCCTCTCCTTTCCTCCACCCTGCCCCAAAAAACTTCCAGTCACCCCCCCAAAATCGCCATACAGCACCCAAAACTCTTCCCATCCACTCACATCCTCCACTCAGCGGCCAAATCTTTAGTCACTCTCAAGAAGTCTCCATCCAGTCCCTAAACACTGTCCAGCTCCAAAATCCCCTCACCACCCCAATATCCACATCCAGCCCCCAAATCTCCCCTCCAACCTCAGTATCTCCATCCATTCCACAAAATCTCTTTC
>NW_011299625.1:0-442 GCF_000146605.3 Meleagris gallopavo | reverse complement strand
CAGGCACTCAGAACTATGCCACACACTGCACAGGGGTGGATGTGGAAATGCATCGTATTGCGTAGCTACAAGTCTGGGGGTCTGTACTCTTAGTGAGGAATCAGAGTCACCACCACACATTTGAAGCCCAGAATCATCACAGAATCAAAGAATCTGGAACTGGGAACCAATCACCGAATCTGACATAACAGAACTTACACTCACAGGAGCTGCTATCCTCGTAGCGTCCTCATGCAGTCCTCAGACTAGAATCCCAGACTGCAGGAACCCCGTAACAACCCGGCAGTATTGAATCACCGCGTTTCCCTCGCTCCCACAGAGGGCAGCTTTCTATAGAGCACGCTCACAAGGGATGGCGTCAGTCAGCATCACCCAGCGCTCCTTACGGAACGGCTTGTCTCCAATAGCAAAGCACCCCTTCCCGGCCCCACGGGGCCCCCAG
>NW_011299624.1:0-503 GCF_000146605.3 Meleagris gallopavo | reverse complement strand
CCCACACTGCCATGGGAGATCAGGCTCTGGACCACCTGAGGACCCAAACATCCACGAGTCTTTGGGTCCTGACGAGATGAGTCCCAGAGTTCCGAGGGAATTCACCGCTGCACTCACCGAGCCACTCTCCATGGTATTTCACAAGTCGAGGCAGTCAGGTCAAGTCCCTGGTGAGGAGAAAAAAGGTGACAGCACACCTCTTAGGAAGGATAGAAAGTGTGACGCGGGGAACTACCAGCATGGCAGTCTCACCTCTGTGCTGGTCACGGATCATGGAACGGATCATCCTGGAAGTGACTCTCAAGCACACATTCCAGTGCGTCACCACCCTGTGCGTGAAAAGCTTCCTCCTAATAACCAACCTAAACCTCCCCTGTCTCACTTGAAAACCATTCCCCTTGTCCTATCGCTATCCACCCTCCTAAACAGCCGTTGCTCCCTCCTGCTTATGCGCTCCCTTCGAGTCTTGGAAGGCTGTCATGAGCTATCTCCAGAGCTTTCTC
>NW_011299623.1:0-425 GCF_000146605.3 Meleagris gallopavo | reverse complement strand
CTAGATCCAGCTGAACATTCTGTTCCAGAGACACAACTCAAAACTACAGAGGAAACAAAGGGGAGACTCTACGTAGGCAGAATAAAAAGAATGCTATGTCCTTCAGTATTGAAAATCAACGACACAAGCCACTCCCAGAACACCGCTATAAGGTAAACACAGCGGCACAGAAGAAAGCATCCATGTTTTCCCAAACCACTGCTCCAAGGGAAAAAAGGAAATAAAAGAGATTTATTTTATATGCTACCTGCTTGAAGGCATATACCACTCTCACTTCAAAAGCATGAAAGAGAAAACTAAAATGCACAGAGTACTCTCTTCCAACAACACGTGCAGTTGGTCGGGGGCAGCAAATGGCGCAGCTCCGTATCACAAAGAACTGCAGTCATGAGCACCGAGCTCCCCAGCGCCAGCCAAACCAACCA
>NW_011299622.1:0-490 GCF_000146605.3 Meleagris gallopavo | reverse complement strand
AGATAGCTGATGACAGCTTCCAAGATCGAAGGGAGCGCATAAGGCAGGAGGGGGGCAACGACTGTTTAGGAGGGTGGATAGCGATAGGACAAGGGGAAATGGTTTTCAAGTGAGACAGGGGGAGGTTTAGGTTGGTTATTAGGAGGCAGCTTTTCACGCCCAGGGTGGTGACGCACTGGAATGTGTGCTTGAGAGTCACTTGCAGGATGATCTGCTCCATGATCCGTGACCAGCACAGAGGTGAGACTGACATGCTGGTAGTTCCCCGCGTCACACTTTCTATCCTTCCTAAGAGGTGTGCTGTCACCTTTTTTCTCCTCACCAGGGACTTGACCTGACTGCCTCGACTTGTGAAATAGCATGGAGAGTGGCTCGGTGACTGCAGCGGTGAATTCCCTCGGAACTCTGGGACTCATCTCGTCAGGACCCAAAGACTCCTGGATGTTTGGGTCCTCAGGTGGTCCAGAACCTGATCTCCCATGGCAGTGTG
>NW_011299621.1:0-311 GCF_000146605.3 Meleagris gallopavo | reverse complement strand
TTTTTTCTTTCTAGGGCTGTGATCTGCTTTTGGGGATCCCAAGTGCGCTGAAGGCTGCTAGGTGTAGAGCAGCATCTGAATCTGGAGACTGCTTCCTTTGGGGTGTGGGGTGAGCCCTTAGAATGGGGTGAGTGATTCCTGCTTGATTTCAGAGCTGTGAGCTCTGCTTTTCTGGAGGATCTCAAGCTGGATGGCTGTAATTAATAGGGCTATGTGCTAATTGCATCCATGCGGTGGGTGTTTTAAGGGCATTGTGTGCATCCTTGTTGTGTTTTAAATTCTGTTCTGCGTCTCTTCTGATTTCATTTTGC
>NW_011299620.1:0-375 GCF_000146605.3 Meleagris gallopavo | reverse complement strand
TGCAGCGTAGCTGTGAGCCCCCCGCCCCACGGCAGCAGCTCTGTCAGCAGAAGGCCCCTGCCCTGCCCTGCCCTGCCCCTGCCCTGCCCTGCCCTGCCCTGCCGGGAGCTCCTTCCCCCCACACGTCTCCCCGCAGCGCCCTGGGCAGCTCCCCGGGCACGCTGAGTGCTGAGCCTGGCAGGCGGCAGAGTCCCTGCCCCGGCACACAGCCCCTGGGGCACAGCAGGGACCTGCTCTGCACGACAGCCCTGGGCGCCCGGCTGCAGCCCCGGCTGCACAGCCTGCAGCCAACATGGGACACGCAGCCCTCAGGGCTGTGCTCTGTGCTGCAGCAGGGAAGCCCTCATCCAGAGCAGCTCCTTCTCCGTAACAAAG
>NW_011299619.1:0-457 GCF_000146605.3 Meleagris gallopavo | reverse complement strand
GGTGGGTGAGCCCTTAGAATGGGGTGAGTGATTCCTGCTTGATTTCAGAGCTGTGAGCTCTGCTTTTCTGGAGGATCTCAAGCTGGATGGCTGTCATTTAATAGGGCTATGTGCTAATTGCATCCATGCGGTGGGTGTTTTTTAAGGGCATTGTGTGCATCCTTGTTGTGTTTTAAATTATGTTCTGCGTCTCTTCTGATTTCATTTTGCAGCCTGATGGAGTTGAAGGATTGCCTGGGCTCCTCCAGTCAGTGGTGTGAGATGTGTCCAGCAGGTAATGAACATCATGCACCCCATGTTGGTGCGCTGCTTGTATGCAGGTAGGTTTGCGATGTGATCCGACTCCCCCATGCTGACCATCCACAGCTAGATCAAGTTGCTCAGAGTCTGAGCCAGGCTCACCTTGAAAGGGCCAGCACATCCACCATGTCTCTGGCAACCTGTGCCACTGCCTCAG
>NW_011299617.1:0-478 GCF_000146605.3 Meleagris gallopavo | reverse complement strand
CTCACTCCATCACCAAAGAACAAGGCATACTCCAAAGGAAGCACTCCCCAGGTTCAGATGCTGCCCCCTACTCTTCCCCAGCCCTTACATGGGATCAGGGAGGGGTGGAGCCTGGCTCTGCCCCACTCCACAGCCAAACTGCCCCCAGCTGTGCTCGCAGGGCTGCACCCCGCCCCAGGTGTTGCCACAAAAACAGGAGGGCAAGGGAATGCCCAGGCAAAGGCAAGGGCCAAGAGAACATGGAAGGAAATGCCAAGGATGACGGCCCAGACAATACGGCAGGGAACGCCAAAACTGAATGCCGACATGAATGTGGCAACACAAAGCCAAGGGGTCATTAGGCCAAGAGAATGGGGCAAGGAACACAAAAATCGGAGGACAAGAGAATGTAATAGTGAAAACAGTGCAAGACCAGAGACAAGCAAGACACAGAACAAAGAGGATAGGCAGCCTTCTGGGCACCATGAAGCGCAATTCA
>NW_011299616.1:0-497 GCF_000146605.3 Meleagris gallopavo | reverse complement strand
AGCTGCGGTGCTCCCAAGTGCCGTAACAACTGCCCGGAGAGATGTGTTGGTCTCTGTGGAAACAGCAAGGAAGTGGAATGTGCATTTCCTGGCATGCCCCGGAACCTCACTTTGCTGACTGGTCATTGCTGCCCAGCAGGTAAGGGCGATGCACAGCCGACAGCGTTTACCCATTCCAGAGCCCGGCACAATAGGGTTCCCCCAGAGCTCTGAATTGCGCTTCATGGTGCCCAGAAGGCTGCCTATCCTCTTTGTTCTGTGTCTTGCTTGTCTCTGGTCTTGCACTGTTTGCACTATTACATTCTCTTCGTCCTCCCTATTTTGTGTCCTTGCCCCATTCTCTAGGCCTAATGACCCCTTGGCTTTGTGTTGCCACATTCATGTCGGCATTCAGTTTTGGCATTCCCTGCCGTATTGTCTGGGCCGTCATCCTTGGCATTTCCTTCCATGTTCTCTTGGCCCTTGCCTTTGCCTGGGCATTCCCTTGCCCTCCTGTT
>NW_011299615.1:0-312 GCF_000146605.3 Meleagris gallopavo | reverse complement strand
TGTAGATTGATCTCGTTAACTCCGTGACAGAAGAAATGTTGAGGGAACTGGGATTGTTTGGTGTGGGAGAAGAGAAAGCTCTGGAGATAGCTCATGACAGCCTTCCAAGACTCGAAGGGAGCGCATAAGCAGGAGGGGGCAACGGCTGTTTAGGAGGGTGGATAGCGATAGGACAAGGGGAAATGGTTTTCAAGTGAGACAGGGGAGGTTTAGGTTGGTTCTTAGGAGGCAGCTTTTCACGCACAGGGTGGTGACGCACTGGAATGTGTGCTTGAGAGTCACTTCCAGGATGATCTGCTCCATGATCCGTGA
>NW_011299614.1:0-503 GCF_000146605.3 Meleagris gallopavo | reverse complement strand
GAAAGCAGATACAGGGCAGAACAGTGAGAAGGAGAACAGGAAAAGAGGGAGTAACGGGGCAGGGGAGAACTGAGAGGAGGGAACAGCAGAGCAGAGAAGCACAGAAGAAGGAAGAAGAGAAACAATGGTGCAGAGAAGAGAGAGTGAGAAGAGCATAGGGAAAAGCAGAGAGAGAAGGTGAGAAGAATAAAAAGCAATGTGAACAATTTTTAATCCCTATTAAAGCTGGATTCTTTCCAGAACACATGGATGCTGCTCTGTTACTTTCCTCTTTTTTGCATTGCTCCTATTCTTTTAGACAATTTAAGAACTAAGAACATTCTGGACCATTTCCAGAACTTTGGTTGCAAAGTCTCCTTGATCTCAGCTGCTCTGAATTACCCAACCAATATCAAGCGGGGGTCACCTCCTTCAAGGCGCCCTGCAAATCCAGCTTCACGTGTCTAACTTGGACAAATTTACCTTCAGGAAGGAGCAGAGAGACTTTCCACACTCAGCCCAGA
>NW_011299613.1:0-420 GCF_000146605.3 Meleagris gallopavo | reverse complement strand
GGGGAGACGTGTCGGGGAAGAGCCCCAGCAGGGCAGGGCAGGGCATGGGGCTTCTACTGCCTCAGCTGCTGCATCCTAGAGCACTTCATGGCACCTTTCCATGTCTCCATCTTTCACGAAAGGACCTTGCAGAGTCCGTGCTTTCGGTTTCTTCCTAAAGGAGTGTGAAAATTTCTTGAACTGAGCACTGAGACACCAGAATCATTACAATGAGATGTCACAGAATTGCAGAGGTTGGAAAAGACCTTCAAGATCATCGAGTCCAACTGCAACCTGACCGTGTCACTCTAACAGCCCACCACTAAATCACATCCCTGAGCAAACTAGAAACTCTACCCAGGATACTGAGGTATTTTGTTGTGGATTAACTGTAACGATAGAAGTGCTTTGTATTTCGGAAATACGCCATTCAGACAGATG
>NW_011299609.1:0-451 GCF_000146605.3 Meleagris gallopavo | reverse complement strand
AGAGACAGCTGTGACTAAGAGCAGCTCCCGTGTGCTGTGCATCAGTACCAGGGGCACGTTCTGCAGGTGACATGAAGATGGAAGAGAAAGGAGAGAGGGAGTACAGGGATGTGTGGGGTGTGAGCAGGCTGCGACCTCACTGCAGGAGCTTTGCTTTCAGCCACTGACACGGTAAGTCTCTCACTCTAGGTAATGCAAACACTTCCCCAAGAGGGGGTCACCAAATCTGGCACATCCCAGTGCAGATCAGGCTGCATACACCCTGTGTTTCTTTATCATGGAATAAGAGCTGTTCCAGCTGAGGGCTTCCCTGCTGCAGCATCAGAGCACAGCCCTGAGGGCACATCTAGAGGGAACCCTAAAGTGCAATTACCTCTCAGGCACGTGTCCATTATTCTCTGCAGTGCACAGAGGCTGAGAGCAACTGCCTGGGGCTGAGGGCAGTCTGTGA
>NW_011299604.1:0-519 GCF_000146605.3 Meleagris gallopavo | reverse complement strand
AAATCTTGCCTGCGCTCAGCCACTGCTGTGGACGTGGTTGTGGAAGGAGAAAGGCAGTCCACGGCAGCCTCACAAACCAGCTGGCCCTCCTCCGAGCAACACTCGTCAGTCTGGTCAGAATAGAAGGCTGAAAGTGGCTTTTGTTCAGGAAGACCTTCTGGCAGATTCAAAGAGCATGGGGCGTGCAGTGAAGTCACCTGTCAAGTTGCCTAAACTTGAGGCAAGCAGCAAGGGTGCCAAGCTCCCTGCAAATATCCTTACTGAAACTGCCTCAAGAAGGAAGCCACAATTCCACAGAGATCGTGACTTCAGAGCTGTGTCTGAACAGCACAGGGAAGAGCAGAGTCTTCAAGAGGCACTTAAGAAAGAAGAGTTGGAGGGGGTGAAGGCGCTGGATCCACCTGCCAGTGCGTTAAGGAGGCCCTCCCTCAGCATCAGACAAAGATTGTTAGGAAGTGGGAAACCCTTCCCCGGAATGGAAGCCTCTGACAAAGTGTCTTCGCAGGCTTCCCTTAGAGC
>NW_011299603.1:0-498 GCF_000146605.3 Meleagris gallopavo | reverse complement strand
CCCGTTGTGTCAGACAGCAGAGACGTTGGAGTGGAAGAAGGCCCCGCAGCTTTACAGGGGAAATTTACAGTCAGTGACTTCCATCCGAAAGGTGAAGAGGAGTTTCTTTTGCAGCACCTATCATAATTGTTTGGGTGTGGGTTTTTCCATTATTAGACACACAGAACTTGCTGAAACTAAGCTACCTAATTGTGCCTGAGGTGTTGCAGCGAATTCCCACTCGCTTTGGACTCTGAGGACTCAGCTCACACACATCTGCCCGAGGGGCTCAGTTGAGCCACACAACGGTGCCGTTCCTTCCTGGTCAGGCAGGCAGACACGAGGTGTTCAAAGCCATCTGACGGCTGTCCTTGCCTGTTCTGCCTGCACCTGGACACATCGGGGCTTTCCTGATCTCAGGACACGTGCCTGAAACAAATGTTGGTTCTCCTCTCAGCAGAGCTGTTGGACAGACCTGTTGGCTCTAGAAATTAAACATGGCAGTGAGATGAGGCCAAT
>NW_011299601.1:0-468 GCF_000146605.3 Meleagris gallopavo | reverse complement strand
AAGGCGGGAAACGGAAAGCCTCCGCAGGTAAGAAGCTCTTGTGAGCTGTGCTGTGGGTACCGCCTCTAAACAGGGGCTGCACGCAGGGGCTGTGTGTGATGGAGGAGAGAGGAAAGGACGCTGCAGTTCTGTGCTGACTGCAGAAGTGGCGCAAGGCTGTAGCAGCAGAAAGGCCAATTGACAGAACTGCTCTTGGAGACCAGAAGTTTGTGGCTGGCAGTGCTCAAATCTTCCTCCATAGAGAGGCTCTTCATGTCTTTCTTGTCTCCTTTCTGTCAGAAGCTGATGCCAGTGGCCTTCCTCTGAAGCGCAGCCATGTGCAAAGCCAGGGGAGGAGCACGGAGTGTGGCACAGCACCCAAGAGAGGTACAGACACACAACAGGCATCTGGCTTTGGTGCACTGTCTTTCTAGTTAGGCTTTCTGCCTGTTCTTTCCTGGGACTGTTCTCATTGCGTGTTGCATGGGA
>NW_011299600.1:0-374 GCF_000146605.3 Meleagris gallopavo | reverse complement strand
AAGGACGTATATATATATATATATATATATGTATGTATGTGTGTGTGTGTACGTGTATATATACTCACACAATAATATAACTGTTATTCTTTTCTCCTTCTTCTATTTCTGTCCCAGTTTTTATCTCAATCCATGAGTTCTCCCCCATCCCACTGGGCTCAAGGATCACTGTGATGCTGGTCTAGCTTGCAGAATGAGTGTGATCAAACCAAACTCACACAAGCAATGAAAACCATCATTAGGGTCAATTTAAACTTGAGCAGTATGAATCCCTGTCTCCAGCAAGTTTCTCTTTTTTCTCCAAACTTTGATTCTCTCTAAGTTCCTGTTATAGCAAATGACATTTCAGGGAGAATGTATGTCAGATATGCACA
>NW_011299599.1:0-350 GCF_000146605.3 Meleagris gallopavo | reverse complement strand
GAGGGGGAGGGGAGCCAGTCTGGATTGAGGCATTCGCCCCTGGAGCAAAATCTTTCAATCACAGGAGAAAATTGTCATTTATTAAATATTTAACGTATACTGTGGTGTTTGGATGCTAGTAATTCTTATTCAATCTTTTTCTTGTTCCTTTGGTAGAGCCGTTCCAATAAAGAAGATCCAGAGCATCTGCGTTTAAAGCAGAAAGTGAAAGAGGTAGGTCTTTCAAGTTACCATGCTTGCCTTTGTGTGCTGAGAGAACGGTTGGCAGCCCTGTCCTGGCAATTAGGTCCAGGGTTTATTTTGCTGTTGCATACCCATTTCCGCAGACGGCCTTGGGGAAGGACAGGAAC
>NW_011299598.1:0-490 GCF_000146605.3 Meleagris gallopavo | reverse complement strand
GGCCTAGAAGGACAAAAAGTTTGGAACACCGGCAGCAGAAGAGATATCACGTGACTAAAGACGGCCCACATATAATGAACTACCAGAAATGAGAAGACATACGCCCTATTCACAGATGGATCGTGTTGTATTGTGGGGAAACACCGCAGATGGAAAGCCGCTGTGTGGAGCCCCACACAACAAGTTGCAGAGGCCACTGAAGGAAAAGGAGAATCAAGCCAATTTGCAGAGGTAAAGGCTGTCCAACTGGCCTTGGATGTTGCTGAACGGGAGAGGTGGCCAATGCTTTATGTTTACACTGACTCGTGGATGGTGGCAAATGCTCTATGGGGGTGGTTACAGCAGTGGGAGCAAAACAACTGGCAAAGAAAGGGTAAGCCTATTTGGGCTGCTGACCTGTGGAAAGATATTGCTGCCCGAATAAAGAATATGGTTATAAAGGTGCGTCACGTAGATGCCCATGTGCCCAAGAATAGGGCTACTGAAGAGC
>NW_011299597.1:0-537 GCF_000146605.3 Meleagris gallopavo | reverse complement strand
GGTCATCTGTGCTTTGCCATGACGGTGTGTTCTTTGCTTTTTCATGTTGCTGCAGAGGCTGCTGCTGCTGCATGGGTTGATGTTGGTTTCCTCGGTTTGTTTTCCATGTTGTTTTTCTGTGGTTTCTGCCTTGGTTTCCTGCTCCTTCTGCATTGCAATGCATTGGGTTTTTTTCCAGGGTTGTTTTATTTTCCCTTTTGTTTCTATTCTTGGAACTGCTTTTTCCTTTCCTGAGCGTATTCCCCTCTGTTTGTGAGGATTTCAAGTGATTTTGCTTTGCTCTCCTTGGCTTTTTTATTACTTACTCTTTCTTTCCTTTTTGCTGGTTTTTCCTGGCTTTGGTTTGCTCTTTGGTTATTGTTGGTATCGGGGCCTTGCATTGCTGTTAAACTTTTGGTTCTTTCTTTCCATTGTTAAGCACTGGTGAGCTTTGTTCTCTCTTTACTTTGCTAGGATTCTTTGCTTTGCCATGCTGGTGTATTGAATTCATTGGCTTTCCTCTTGTATTTCTCATCCTCGCTTGGCTTTGCTTCGTTT
>NW_011299596.1:0-497 GCF_000146605.3 Meleagris gallopavo | reverse complement strand
AGTGACGCGGGAACTACCAGCATGTCAGTCTCACCTCTGTGCTGGTCACGGATCATGGAGCAGATCATCCTGGAAGTGACTCTCAAGCACACATTCCAGTGCGTCACCACCCTGTGCGTGAAAAGCTGCCTCCTAATAACCAACCTAAACCTCCCGTCTCACTTGAAAACCATTTCCCCTTGTCCTATCGCTATCCACCCTCCTAAACAGCCGTTGCCCCCTCCTGCTTATGCGCTCCCTTCGAGTCTTGGAAGGCTGTCATGAGCTATCTCCAGAGCTTTCTCTTCTCCCACAGAAACAATCCCAGTTCCCTCAACATTTCTTTCTAAGAGAGGTGCTCCAGCCCTCTGATCATCTTCGTGGCCCTTCTCTGGACCTGCTCCAAAAGCTCCACATCATTCCCGTGCTGGAGCCCCAGGCCTGGACGCAGTGCTGCACATGGGTCCGCACCAGAGCCGAGTCGAGGGGAACAATCACCTCCCTCTCCCTGCTGGTCG
>NW_011299593.1:0-379 GCF_000146605.3 Meleagris gallopavo | reverse complement strand
CAATTTTTTTCTTCCAAATTTCTAATTTTTAGATTTATAGGTAAAAGGCACTAGCAAATATTTAAGTTTACTGCTTACAGAAAGTTCCAAATTAACAGCCTTTGGGAATAAAATCGATACAGGGCACAGTAAAGATAGAACTTGTATAAGCTTCAGGCCTCTGCTGTGCTTCAGGTCTGGTCATGTTCCCATTGCATGACCTGTCTACTGAGACAACCGGTTAAACTTTCAATTACTGCAAACAATTTTGTGGTATGGGCTCTTGCTCTCTGTGAATGATGCTAAGACCATTCTTTCACCTTGTCTGACAGGCAGAACACTCAAAAGGACTCTTTTGTTGTTTTTGTTTTTTTTCCTTTTCTGTAGTTACTAATCCCTT
>NW_011299592.1:0-517 GCF_000146605.3 Meleagris gallopavo | reverse complement strand
ATGAGCCAGCAGTGTGCCCTCGTGGCCAAAAAGGCCAATGGCATTCTGGGGTGCATTAAAAAGAGCGTGGCCAGCAGGTCGAGGGAGGTGATCCTCCCCCTCTACTCTGCCCTGGTAAGGCCTCATCTGGAGTACTGTGTCCAGTTCTGGGCTCCCCAGTACAAAAAAGACAGGGATCTCTTGGAAAGAGTCCAGCGGAGGGCCACAAAGATGGTGAAGGGCCTGGAGCATCTCCCCTATGAAGAAAGGCTGAGTGAACTGGGTCTGTTTAGCCTTGAGAAAAGACGACTGAGAGGAGACTTGATCCAGGTTTATAAATATCTGAGGTGTGGCGGCCATAGCGGTGAGGCCAGTCTCTTTTCAGTGGTACGTGGAGACAGGACGAGGGGAAACGGACATAAGCTGCAGCACAGGAAGTTTCGCACGAATGTGCGTAAGAACTTCTTCACGGTGAGGGTGACGGAGCACTGGAACAGGCTGCCCAGGGAGGTTGTGGAGTCTCCTCTGGAGATATTCA
>NW_011299591.1:0-394 GCF_000146605.3 Meleagris gallopavo | reverse complement strand
GGCCCCAGGTTCCACTGGGTTCCCAGGGTTTGCACTTGGGCCGGAGGAAACCCAGGCATCCGTACAGACTGGAAGGAGCGGTCCTTGAGAGCAGCCCTGCGGAGAAGGACCTGGGGGGTCCTGATGGATGAAAAGCTGAACGTGAGCCAGCAGTGTGCTCCTGCAGCTGGGAAAGCAAATGGGATCCTGGGCTGCATCAGCAGAGGGGTGGCCAGCAGGGACGGGGAGGTGACTGTCCCCCTCTGCTCTGCTCCTGTGAGGTCCCATCTGCAGCACTGCGTCCAGGTCTGGAGCCCCCAGTACAAGACAGACAGGGAGCTGTTGGAGAGGGTCCAGAGGAGACACAGAGATGATCAGGGGGCTGCAGCACCTCCCCTACGAAGGCAGGCTGAGG
>NW_011299589.1:0-494 GCF_000146605.3 Meleagris gallopavo | reverse complement strand
CGGCTCTGGTGCGGCCCCATGTGCAGCACTGCGTCCAGGCCTGGGGGCTCCAGCACGGGAATGATGTGGAGCTTTTGGAGCAGGTCCAGAGAAGGGCCACGAAGATGATCAGAGGGCTGGAGCCCCTCTCTTAGAAAGAAATGTTGAGGGAACTGGGATTGTTTCTGTGGGAGAAGAGAAAGCTCTGGGGGATAGCTCATGACAGCCTTCCAAGACTCGAAGGGAGCGCATAAGCAGGAGGGGGCAACGGCTGTTTAGGAGGGTGGATAGCGATAGGACAAGGGGAAATGGTTTTCAAGTGAGACAGGGGAGGCTTAGGTTGGTTATTAGGAGGCAGCTTTTCACGCACAGGGTGGTGGCGCACTGGAATGTGTGCTTGAGAGTCACTTGCAGGATGATCTGCTCCATGATCCGTGACCAGCACAGAGGTGAGTCTGACATGCTGGTAGTTCCCCGCATCACACTTTCTATCCTTCCTAAGAGGTGTGCCGTCA
>NW_011299587.1:0-420 GCF_000146605.3 Meleagris gallopavo | reverse complement strand
TAACAGCCTTTCAATACCTCAGAAGACAGGAAATGGAGTGAAATCTAGGAAAATGTCTGTACAGTGAGGGTGCTGAGGCAGTGGCACAGGTTGCCAGAGACATGGTGGATGTGCTGGCCCTTTCAAGGTGAGCCTGGCTCAGACTCTGAGCAACTTGATCTAGCTGTGGATGGTCAGCATGGGGGAGTCGGATCACATCGCAAACCTACCTGCATACAAGCAGCGCACCAACATGGGGTGCATGGTGTTCATTACCTGCTGGACACATCTCACACCACTGACTGGAGGAGCCCAGGCAATCCTTCAACTCCATCAGGCTGCAAAATGAAAT
This sequence comes from Meleagris gallopavo, assembly GCF_000146605.3. Taxonomy (NCBI): domain Eukaryota; kingdom Metazoa; phylum Chordata; class Aves; order Galliformes; family Phasianidae; genus Meleagris; species Meleagris gallopavo. Next base: position 89 of record NW_011299587.1, on the reverse strand, counting down.
CAGAAGAGACGCAGAACGTAATTTAAAACACAACAAGGATGCACACAATGCCCTTAAAAACACCCACCGCATGGATGCAATTAGCACAT
>NW_011299585.1:0-485 GCF_000146605.3 Meleagris gallopavo | reverse complement strand
CCGCCTCGCTACAGCTCCGTGGCTGCCACACCAGGCCTGCAGGACCTCTTTCTCCGCAAACCCTGTCTGCAGGCATTGGTTCATAAGGTTCACCACCCGCCCTCCTGAGCAAAAGCAAGCACTAAAGAATGACAGCAAAGTGCACTGGATTTGACCTGGCCTGGTCCCCACGCCTCAGTCCTGCCAGACATACCCTGCTATGTAGACTCATCCCCAAAGCCTGGCTGGACATCAGCACGTGCATCCTTCTGCAAACGCCCCATCCCAGCAGCAAGGGATCAAAGCACTGGGACAGCTGAAACAAAAATGCCGCGCAACTTTCCTGTTAGCACTGATCAGGAACAAATCCACCCCTGAGCAACACAATGTGAGACAAACAGCAGAAAACAACCAACCTGCAGAACCAGCTCCTTTGGGGTCGGTCCAGATGTCCGTAGGCTCCCTTCCATGGCCCAGGCCAAGCCTGCTGAGCTGCTCCTCCTTTG
>NW_011299584.1:0-431 GCF_000146605.3 Meleagris gallopavo | reverse complement strand
TGGGCTCTTGTCGGTTGGGAAACACCCCGTGCAGACCCTACCCTGAGCGTGCAGTCTCACCTTGCCTTCCTCTTGTCCTCACTTGTTCCCTCCTCATTATCCACCGGCAAGGTGGCGTGGATCCAGCTGGGGAGGCGTGGCAGTTCAGGAAAGTGCTCTGGAATTGAGAGAGATCTGGTCAGAGGAGACTGGCTGTGGACCTGCTGCCCGGTGACACGCAGGGGTGCTCAGGCGTGTCCCAAAGCAGCCGAGAGGGCCGCTCTGCTCCCCTCGCCGATGCAGAGACCGCGGGCCCTCAGTGCCTCGTGCCCAGCTCGTCCTCTCTGGGGTGTCAGCTCTGTTTAGGGACTGCTTTAATGGCTTTGGTTTGGGAAAGCGAGCCTGGGTGGTGCCTGGGAGGTGACAGTCTCCTCTGGGGGAAAAAGGAGAGG
>NW_011299583.1:0-523 GCF_000146605.3 Meleagris gallopavo | reverse complement strand
CACACATCAGAGATGTACTAGGAACAGGTTTAGAAAAAAAGAAACCTATGTTTTTGTGTTTATCTATCTGCTTAGCAATACTCACACAAAGTCATTTAAACTATAAAACTGTCTTTGAATAGCTTTCTGTGATTCCCCATGCAAATCAGTTGGCTACTGAATGACTGGAGCTTCTGAGTGGAGAATTATGTACCAATATTTTTGGTATATTTAGAATAAGAAAATAATTCTGGCTTACAAATCTGAACAAAACACACTCTGGTACACTCTTCTGTACATAATCCAGTATGCAAATGTGGTTGTTACTGCAGTATGACTACAGACAGTCTGGAATGCAGGAGTAAATAAGAGAATTAAGAGAATTCTCTTAACTAAGAGAAGTACAAAGACTGAAGAAGAGGCATCTTCTAGTGCCAGACAAACCACATGTTAAACTGTTGGGTCAAATACTTGAAAAATATCCATTAACAGTCATTATTGAGAACAGTGGGCATTGCATACTGAGACTGAGAAAAGAGTAATT
>NW_011299582.1:0-487 GCF_000146605.3 Meleagris gallopavo | reverse complement strand
CCCCTTGTCCTATCGCTATCCACCCTCCTAAACAGCCGTTGCCCCCTCCTGCTTATGCGCTCCCTTCGAGTCTTGGAAGGCTGTCATGAGCTATCTCCAGAGCTTTCTCTTCTCCCCAACAGAAACAATCCCCAGTTCCCTCAACATTTCTTTCTAAGAGAGGTGCTCCAGCCCTCTGATCATCTTCGTGGCCCTTCTCTGGACCTGCTCCAAAAGCTCCACATCATTCCCGTGCTGGAGCCCCAGGCCTGGACGCAGTGCTGCACATGGGGCCGCACCAGAGCCGAGTCGAGGGGGACAATCACCTCCCTCTCCCTGCTGGTCGCTCCTCTTTGAATGCAGCCCAGGATACAGTTGGCCTTCTGGGCTGCAAGTGCACACTACTGGCTTATGTCCAGCTCTTTGTCCACCAGGATCCCCGAGTCCTCCGCAGGGCTGCTCCCAAGGGCTTCTACGCCCAGTTTGTACAAGCATCTGGGTTTCCCCT
>NW_011299579.1:0-547 GCF_000146605.3 Meleagris gallopavo | reverse complement strand
TTTAGCCAGAGTACTGAAGGGTGACCCATCTTTCAGTAATCCTTGTGTCACAGGTTTAAGCCCAGTACGTCCCTCAAAAGGAATTGGATCTTGTTTCTGTCTTATGGTCTCATATTTTTCCTGCAGTCTTTATTTTTGAAGGGGTTATTTTCAACCCCCCCGCTCCCTTCCTTTGCCCAGACCATGGGATCTATATCCTTCTCATCTGTCTCAGGTAACACATTCATTGATACTGTCATTCCCTCCTGATGGGTTGTTATTTGTATTCCCAATTTCATTCGAAGATCTCTCCCCAATAAATTAGTCCCTGCATCAGGTACATACAACAATTGTCCTGTTACTGTCTTACTCCCTAAGCTCCATTCAGTGTTTTCAGAAAGCGGTACTGTCATCCCCTTTGCCTCTACCCCACTTGTACCCTGTTCCTGGTACTAGGATTATGTTTTATTATGTTCCCTTAGAACCAGATTCTATGAAATACTAAAGGGCACAACAACGTGTACGTCTGGGTATACACCCATCTGTCAGCTTGCTCTCTTCCCTTCTA
>NW_011299578.1:0-467 GCF_000146605.3 Meleagris gallopavo | reverse complement strand
GTGGCCCGTTGTCCACAAGCAAGAACACGAGACCGCTGCTGACAGCTCAAGCGGCGTTCGGGAAAGCGTGATTTCTCGGCCAGCTACGGCAAAGTCTCCGGAGCAGTTCAGCGCGAATGCCGCTTTCTGCGCGTGAGAGCGAAGGAGTGCGATTCCGATGCCGACAAGTGCGAATTCAGCCTCCTGCACTACCTGCGAGTGGGGGTTTTTCTCCGCAGTCCTGAAAGGATCTCCCCCTCTTTATGAAACGCTCTCCCTGAGAGCACTACATCTGTCGCTCCTCCAACTTCCAGGTGTCTTATTAGAGAGGGTTTTTCCTTCCACTCTTTTCCTCTCTGAATGCAAACGTATAGCAGTGGAGAACCGCGCAGGGACGAATTGTGCCACGAAATATAGGCAGAGACATAGTATTCAGAGCTAGACGTGTGCAATCTGCATGTAACCAAGGCGAAGTGCAAACCGCTCCT
>NW_011299577.1:0-532 GCF_000146605.3 Meleagris gallopavo | reverse complement strand
CCACAGCACTGCTTTAAGGATAAGTTTCTTCAAATCTTCTCAGAATTATTCTCAAAATGCACCTGGGTGCCAGCAAAATCCTGATCACTTTTCACCAGTCACCTCATGGCCACTATGGGTTTTGTCCTCTGGCTACTGTTTTCTAAAGAATTGCTTGAGTGCTCAGTCTGAGCAGTCATACAGTTACAATTCAGCAATATTTGGGATATAAGGACACGAGGGCCCTACCAGTATAAAATCGATTTTTTAATCATAGACTATCCTGAGTTGGAAAGGGCCCACAAGGATCATTGAGTCTAGCTCCTGACTTCACACAAGACTATTCAAAATTCAGAACATACTTAAAATTAGCTTAGCCTCTCTGCCTGGTAGCAGACAGAAGAACAGAAAGGAAGGTTTATGTGAGGAAATCACTTTTCCTCTAAGCAGTAAGCACCAGCATCTCTTTGAAGCTGCTCCTCCTGACCTACCCTGGCAGTGGTGTGCAGCTTCCATCACTCTCCAGGTAGAGATTCAAAGCACAAGGCAGATG
>NW_011299575.1:0-495 GCF_000146605.3 Meleagris gallopavo | reverse complement strand
GGAGAGCAGGAGAAGGTTGCACCCTCCTCCAGGAATGATCTGGTCTCCACATTTCTGGCTGTGCCAGATGGCATCCCAATGCACTGCCAGCAGCTGCAGGCAGGGCCCCAGCCTCCTGCTTGTCTGGTGCCAGATATGGTGATGGCCCTAGTGCTGGCAAGCTCATCCGATTGGAGAGCCCAGCTTTCTGAAACTCTCCTGACCACTGGGCACTGCTGTTGGCAAGTCCTCGGTTGTCTCCCTGCTGTGGAGCCGGGAGTGTCCCTTCATTCCCCCACGCGGTCGGAGCAAAGGGCCGCAGTTCCCACTGTCGAGCAGGTCCCACAAGGTCTCCATGGCATGATGGCAACCCAGGAAACAAGAGGCCCTTTTGACCCTTTCCTCCTCCTCTCACCTTTTCCCCCAGCTTTGTCCTCCAAAAGACAGGCTTGGTGCCAGGCTGCACGGGGATTTTGACCCCCAGTGGGAGGTCCAGCAGCCCGCTACCTCCTGCTC
>NW_011299572.1:0-529 GCF_000146605.3 Meleagris gallopavo | reverse complement strand
TTAATTCAGATCGAGGTACATGCCTTCACCCTGAGCCCTTCTGAGAATGGTCAGAAACAGAATATCATGTGCTCTCAAAAACATTTAGAGCTAACATGGAAGATGGTTATATTTAAATGACTCTCTAGTCAGGCAGACGCTGAATGCAAGGTTTTCAAGTCACAGTTTCAACACAGACACTTAAACCTTCCAGTATTCTATTTTAGGTAAGTAGTTTTATTGACTCTAAACCGCTGATTATTTGTGAGATGTAAAAATCTACAGATACATCTCCCACATCTGATGTCGCTTCTTTGCTGCTAAGGAAGAGGTAAAATATTACACTTAAATTCTGCAATGAATGAGCACAAGAGCTCAAATTCTCTCTCAGTTCTAAAAAGGTTACTTTTTTTTTAACACGGAATGTTTCTGAATTCTTATTTATTTTTTGTGACAGTCCTTCAGATGTGTATCATTCACTTTAAAGTTATTTCCCACGTTGCATTCTTAAGGTAAAAAGATCAAAAGAGTGGATGGGTTCAGAGCACAA
>NW_011299570.1:0-537 GCF_000146605.3 Meleagris gallopavo | reverse complement strand
ACTACTAAAGAAAAAAACAAAACAAAACAAAACAAAACAAAACAAAACAAAACAAAACAAAACAAACATTCACTGTCTGCTTTTTCTTTTCTTCTGACCATTCTGCAAGTAATTTATGTTTTTTGTTTTCTAACTGAAAGTTAACATCCTGAGTACTAGCAGCCTGCCAAAGCCATCCCCACTCACTGCAAGGTGTGGCTCAGCAGCTACATGACAGCCAGACTGCAGAGGGTACAGGCTGGAGTGGATGGATGTGGGTGAGGGCTGTAGGATTGTGTTCACTTTTCAGGGTTGCCTGGTTCTCTCACCCTGGGTGTTTCAACCACATCCCATGGACTTGCTCAAATAAGAAACAGTAAATTGATTTCCCTCAGCACATAGCACTGGTGAAACTGTACACCAAATTTACTGCTACATAGCTGTTGTAGGCACACAGCAAGAAGGGTGGTTTTTATCTACACACCCTAAGTATCACATGTGGCAAAATTTGCCATCTAACCAGAAACAAAGAATGAGAAATCCCCAGCTACAAATAAA
>NW_011299569.1:0-433 GCF_000146605.3 Meleagris gallopavo | reverse complement strand
AAGAAACCTAGAACCAATCTTAGTAACCATTTTTGGGCAGTAAGAAACCGGATGAGGTTCAACTAAAGCAAGTGTAGGGTCTTACACGTAGGGAGGAATAATTGCATGCACCACTACAGGCTGGGAGATGAGCTGCTGGAGAGGAGCTCTGCAGAGAGGGACCTGGGCGTCCTGGTGGACGACAGGTTGGCCGTGAGCCAGCAGTGTGCCCTCGTGGCCAAGAAGGCCAATGGCATTCTGGGGTGCATTAAGAAGAGCGTGTCCAGCAGGTGGAGGGAGGTGATCCTCCCCCTCTACTCTGCCCTGGTAAGGCCTCATCTGGAGTGCTGTGTCCAGTTCTGGGCTCCCCAGTACAAAAAAGACAGGGATCTCTTGGAAAGAGTCCAGCGGAGGGCCACAAAGATGGCGAAGGGCCTGGAGCATCTCCCCTATG
>NW_011299568.1:0-504 GCF_000146605.3 Meleagris gallopavo | reverse complement strand
GCATCGGAATCGCACTTCTTCGCTCTCATGCCCTGAAAGAGGCATTCGCGCTGAACCGCTCCGGAGACTTTACCGTAGCTGGCCGAGAAATCGCGTTTCTCCCCAAACTCCGCTTTCAGCCGTCAGCAGCGGTCTGGTGTTTCTCGCTTGCCGAGAACGGACCACTTCAGCCGGCTGCTTTCCTCCGACGAGTGAGCGGGCTCCTGTGCGCGCATCGGAAAGGAGCGGTTTGCACTTCGCCTTGGCTACATGCAGAATGCACTACGCCTACCTCTGAATACTATGTCCCTGCCTTTATTTCGAGCCACAATTCATTCTAGTCAGTATTTCCACTGCTACACATCTGCATTCAGACAGGAAAAGAGTGGAAGGGAAAACAAGCTCTAATAAGGCATTTGCAAGTTCGAGGAGCGACAGCTGTAGTGCTCTCAGGGAGAGCGTTTCAGAAAGTGGGGAGAGATCCTTTCAGGACTGCGGAGAAAAAACCCCCCACTCGCAGGTAGT
>NW_011299567.1:0-496 GCF_000146605.3 Meleagris gallopavo | reverse complement strand
GGGCCGTCCTCCTCGTGGAGGACTTGGTTTTTGTTCCCATCCTCGATCTTGGATGGGGCAGGTGGTTAGACCAAGCCGGGAGAGCCAGCTGGAGGCCTGGCACTCGATCTCTAAGGGTTGCTGCTCCTCGGGAAGGAGCAGCTTTTTGTCCCAATTCCGGGCCCAGCTGAGACAGCTGGCAAAGTCAGGAATTGGAGACATGAAGGCAAGTAAGATCAGGAAGAGAGTCAGGCTGACCTTCATCCTGTTCTCTCCCACGGACCACTCTCAACACACAAGTGGCTGTCACCCAGAGCGGAGCTCCAGCAGTGACCACCAGGACGGAGTGACCGCCCCACGTGTCTGAGCTGAGGGAGGCTGCCAGCGTGACTTCATAAAGACTGGAGTCCTGCCCCGCCCTGTGATGTCACAATGCCTTTCCCGGTGCGGGTGCAGCCGTGCACCCAGCTTGGGGCTGGGGACCCTACCCCCAAATCCCACCTCCCTGTTCCACCTC
>NW_011299564.1:0-342 GCF_000146605.3 Meleagris gallopavo | reverse complement strand
AAAAAAAAAAAAAAAAAAAAGTAGCTAAAAATGTAGCCACAGTTATGCACAGAAAGCAGGTGAGGGCCAAATGTACTTGGCCAAGAGTTGCTGGGGAAGAGCACAAGAGAATGACAGGACCACACAGCTCTGCCCAGAACAAGGAATCAGAAGCCTGTCATAAAAAAGGCTATATCTGAAAAAGACAAATATGAGACAAAGATGCAACTGGCACCAGAAACCATGGCAACAGGTGGGTGCATATTGAAAGAGCAGAAAATTCAGGAGCAGAGGTTAAGACTGAAATATACTAATCTTCTCCCTACAAGCTCCCTGCGGTCTGGGGAATTGTCTTTTTGCAAG
>NW_011299563.1:0-444 GCF_000146605.3 Meleagris gallopavo | reverse complement strand
TTTCATGGACCTTCCTCCTTCCTTCGAGCTTGCGCATGAGCTCCTTGCTCATCCACACAGGTCTCCTGCCACCTTTTCCCGATTTCTTGCTCACAGGGACGCACCGATCCTGAGCTTGGAAGAAGAGCTGTTTAAATGCTGACCAGCTCTCAGAGGCACCCTTACCTTCCATAGCCCACCTCATACCCCCACATAGACCCCCATAGCCCCACCGAAGCCCTCCCCAATGCTCCCTATAGGATTGGGGGTGTGAGGATATGTATATGGGAAGAATATGGAATGGGAGATTGGAAAATGGAATCTATATGCGATGGACATGGGATCAACATGGGATGATTGGGGATGAAATACGGATATGGGATGGGACTGGGATGATAACGGGATGGGATAAGTATATGGAATGGACATGGGATGGATGCGGATATGGGGGAGGTGATGGGAAGA
>NW_011299561.1:0-314 GCF_000146605.3 Meleagris gallopavo | reverse complement strand
ACTATTACATTTCTTCTTGTCCTCCTATTTTTGTGTTCCTTGCCCCATTCTCTTGGCCTAATGACCCCTTGGCTTTTGTGTTTGCCACATTCATGTCGGCATTCAGTTTTGGCGTTCCCTGCCGTATTGTCTGGGCCGTCATCCTTGGCATTTCCTTCCATGTTCTCTTGGCCCTTGCCTTTGCCTGGGCATTCCCTTGCCCTCCTGTTTTTGTGGAACCTGCACCTGGGGCGGGGTGCAGCCCTGCGAGCACAGCTGGGGGCAGTTTGGCTGTGGAGTGGGGCAGAGCCAGGCTCCACCCCTCCCTGATCCCA
>NW_011299558.1:0-466 GCF_000146605.3 Meleagris gallopavo | reverse complement strand
AATGTATAAAGAAGAAAGGGGGGAATTGTGAGAATTGAATGTTGTTTCTGCATCAGACAAAATAAGAATTTTGTTAACTTCATGGTCTTTACCGTTTGGGGTTTTTGTTTTATAGTTCGTTTCAGGGGCCTTACTACTTTATTAGAGTTCTATAAGTTAAAGTAATATGTATGTATATATGTATAGCCAACATTGAGAATATATGTCACACATTGCAACAGTATTCTGCCAATTTAAAAAAGAACAATTCACTACATGATACGGGGAATGCCTGGAGAAGATCGGACATCTCCCCTCCCCTCCGTACTCTTTGTTTAACAAGAATTCCAAGCAAATCACCTTATCAATAGGACAAGAAGAGCACTGAACACCAGATAACGATCCAATTAAATCCTCTGATAAGATTGTGAACCCGGAGTACCCAGCAAGTGGGGAAATGGGGGAGAAGGGGGAGGTAAGGGAGAGA
>NW_011299554.1:0-446 GCF_000146605.3 Meleagris gallopavo | reverse complement strand
GAGCCCGGCACAATAGGGTTCCCCCAGAGCTCTGAATTGCGCTTCATGGTGCCCAGTAAGGCTGCCTATCCTCTTTGTTCTGTGTCTTGCTTGTCTCTGGTCTTGCACTGTTTTCACTATTACATTCTCTTGTCCTCCAATTTTTGTGTTCCTTGCCCCATTCTCTTGGCCTAATGACCCCTTGGCTTTGTGTTGCCACATTCATGTCGGCATTCAGTTTTGGCGTTCCCTGCCGTATTGTCTGGGCCGTCATCCTTGGCATTTCCTTCCATGTTCTCTTGGCCCTTGCCTTTGCCTGGGCATTCCCTTGCCCTCCTGTTTTTGTGGAACCCGCACCTGGGGCGGGGTGCAGCCCTGCGAGCACAGCTGGGGGCAGTTTGGCTGTGGAGTGGGGCAGAGCCAGGCTCCACCCCTCCCTGATCCCATTGAAGGGCTGGGAAGAGCAG
>NW_011299552.1:0-364 GCF_000146605.3 Meleagris gallopavo | reverse complement strand
TGACAAATCCAAGCAAAATCAATTTCTGTAGGTTATTTTTATACATATATTTATATATATTTGCTTATTTTCTGCTCCCTGATCCATTTATTACGTTCTCCCTTGCTTCATATGTAACTTCCAAACTTGGCATTTTGCAGATAATACCTTTTCCCCCTCTCATCCTTCGATGGCTCCTGATGGTCCCTTGTTTCTCAGTTATAATGGGCTCTCAGTGTCATGAGCCCGTTCACGTAAGAATTTGGGAGTGGCGTTCACTCCATGAATCTTATCACAGTTAGTGTCCCTAGTTGCTATCATGCAGACTCCACCAACCTCCAACAGATAGATACAGCTACAATATACACTCCTAAGGGGGAAGCAG
>NW_011299550.1:0-449 GCF_000146605.3 Meleagris gallopavo | reverse complement strand
TCCCGTGCTGGAGCCCAGGCCTGGACGCAGTGCTGCACATGGGGCCGCACACCAGAGCCGAGTCGAGGGGGGACAATCCACCTCCCTCTCCCTGCTGGTCGCTCCTCTTTGAATGCAGCCCAGGATACAGTTGGCCTTCTGGGCTGCAAGTGCACACTACTGGCTTATGTCCAGCTCTTTGTCCACCAGGATCCCCGAGTCCTCCGCAGGGCTGCTCCCAAGGGCTTCTACGCCCAGTTTGTACAAGCATCTGGGTTTCCCCTTCATCAGGGACATCAACAGTGGGGTTGAGTGCACCCTAAGGACACCAAGCTGTGGGGTGCAGTGACACAGCAGAGGGACGGGATGCCATCCAGAGAGACCTCAACAGGCTGAGCAGTGGGCACAAATCCAAGTGCAGGGTCAGTAGCTGGGATGAGGGAACAGCCACCACCAAAACATGCTAGGGG
>NW_011299549.1:0-355 GCF_000146605.3 Meleagris gallopavo | reverse complement strand
AGGAAAACAAAAACAAAAAACAAAAAACAAAAAAAAAAGAAGAGATTCTTCATATGCAGAAAACAAAAGAAAAATATTTCTATGAACCATTTGTGATTAGAGTAAGAACTTTAATATCAAATCCTACATATAGATTTCTTGGAAGATGATCTACTGTGACATTGCTCTAGTATGTGTACATGCACGAAAATAATCTATCCATACCGTACATATATACATGCAGTCTCTAGAGGTCAGTAGAATGTAAGGAATGGGCAGATGTTCAGCTTTCCAATACGAGACTTGGAGATGCAGCATATCAGTTGTTGCTACCTAGAAAAAAAATGAATCTGTTGATAATGAAATTTGGAAGTGA
>NW_011299546.1:0-390 GCF_000146605.3 Meleagris gallopavo | reverse complement strand
AGGGCTCTCTGCATGGAGGCGTGTCTTTTTTGGTGCTCTGCGTGCCATCCTGATCTTCAGGATGGGTTGAGCACTTTTGTCTCTGCTTTCTGGATTGAGTCTTTTTTTCTGATTTGAGTTCTGCCGGGAAGCGGCAGATGCAGAGTGTGACCTGCTTTTCCTTTGCCCTCCAGAGCGAGTTGCCGTCTGGGATGCGGTGGCCGCCTACGTACGGGAGCAGCTCCTGGGGCAGAAGGTGTGTTGGCTGTCGGGTTCCTCCTCTCCCTGTCCAGCTCAGCCTGGACTTCCTCCCAGTCTTCCCCTCCACACAAAGCAGGAAACTCCCCCCACGTTTCTCAGCTGGGCATCCCACGGCCTTCCTGCAAATGCACGATCACTTGTGCTGGGCAC
>NW_011299545.1:0-381 GCF_000146605.3 Meleagris gallopavo | reverse complement strand
GGTGCTCCAGCCCTCTGATCATCTTCGTGGCCCTTCTCCTGGACCTGCTCCAAAAGCTCCACATCATTCCTGTGCTGGAGCCCCAGGCCTGGACGCAGTGCTGCACATGGGGCCGCACCAGAGCCGAGTCGAGGGGGACAATCACCTCCCTCTCCCTGCTGGTCGCTCCTCTTTGAATGCAGCCCACGATACAGTTGGCCTTCTGGGCTGCAAGTGCACACTACTGGCTTATGTCCAGCTCTTTGTCCACCAGGATCCCCGAGTCCTCCGCAGGGCTGCTCCCAAGGGCTTGTACGCCGAATTGGTACAAGCATCTGGCTTTCCCCTTCATCAGGGACATCAACAGTGGGGTTGAGTGCACCCTAAGGACACCAAGCTGTG
>NW_011299544.1:0-375 GCF_000146605.3 Meleagris gallopavo | reverse complement strand
CTGATGCTCCAGCTGACCCCAGCGCCCACGATCTCACCCTGTGACCCAGATCTCACCCCCGTGACCCCAGATCTCACCCTGTGACCCAGATCTCACCCCCGTGACCCCAGATCTCACCCCCGTGACCCCAGATCCCACTCCCGTGACCCGGATCTCACCCCAGTGCCCCGGCTCTCAGCCCAGCGCCCCTTCTGGCATTTCCCCACAGAGAGATTCCCTCGAGGAGAGCTGACGGTGCCTCTGACACCCGACGCCATTTTTCGCTACTGCGACTGTGCCGCCACCGGACCCCGCCTGGATGCAGCCCACCATCCGCGGACCGATGCCGGTACCACCCCAACCCTTCCCTGTCCCCACTGCCACCCACCTGGCACC
>NW_011299541.1:0-378 GCF_000146605.3 Meleagris gallopavo | reverse complement strand
GGAAATGGATGTGGAGCTTTTGGAGCAGGTCCAGAGAAGGGCCACGAAGATGATCAGAGGGCTGGAGCCCCTCTCTTAGAAAGAAATGTTGAGGGAACTGGGATTGTTTGTGTGGGAGAAGAGAAAGCTCTGGAGATAGCTCATGACAGCCTTCCAAGACTCGAAGGGAGCACATAAGCAGGAGGGGGCAACGGCTGTTTAGGAGGGTGGATAGCGATAGGACCAGGGGAAATGGTTTTGAAGTGAGACAGGGGAGGTTTTAGGTTGGTTATTAGGAGGTCAGCTTTTCACGCACAGGGTGGTGACGCACTGGAATGTGTGCTTGAGAGTCACTTCCAGGATGATCTGCTCCATGATCCGTGACCAGCACAGAGGTGA
>NW_011299540.1:0-468 GCF_000146605.3 Meleagris gallopavo | reverse complement strand
CATACGTGCGGGGTGTGGTGTAGTAGATTAGGGGGAATTGGGAGGTATTCCTAAGAGAACTGTCATTTCTGGGAGAAAAGGTCTTATGTGGGGGGGAAAAGGTGAGGAATGTGTGAGAAAGCTGGTGTTTCTGGGAGTAAATGCCATCTTTTGGGGGCTAGCAATGGTCTTTCTGGTGGGATGTGCCACATCTTTGTGAGGCAATCGGTGTTTGTGAGGGCCAATGGCATATATTCTGGATCGAAATGGTCTTTCCGCAGTAAAATGCCAAAAGTCTGGGAGTAAGTGTCATGATGAGGAATGTAATGGAGTGTAATTGGGAGGAATTTCTCGGAGTCGTGGTCTTTGTGGGTGCATATGTCCCATTTAGGGAAGGAAAGGAGTATTTCTTAGCAGAACTGCCCTAGCATTTAGGGAAAATGTCCTATCCTTGGGAGACAAGTGGTATTAGTGGGAGAAGATGTCCTA
>NW_011299538.1:0-389 GCF_000146605.3 Meleagris gallopavo | reverse complement strand
TTTTTTTCTTTTCTAGGGCTGTGATCTTGCTTTTTGGGGGATGGCAAGTGCACTGAAGGGCTGCTAGGTGTAAGAGCAGCATGTGAATCTGGAGACTGCTTCCTTTGGGGTGTGGGGTGAGCCCTTAGAATGGGGTGAGTGATTCCTGCTTTCTTTCAGAGCTGTGAGCTCTGCTTTTCTGGAGGATCTCAAGCTGGATGGCTGTAATTCATGTGCTAATTGCATCCATGCGGTGGGTGTTTTTTAAGGGCATTGTGTGCATCCTTGTTGTGTTTTAAATTACGTTCTGCGTCTCTTCTGATTTCATTTTGCAGCCTGATGGAGTTGAAGGATTGCCTGGGCTCCTCCAGTCAGTGGTGTGAGATGTGTCCAGCAGGTAATGAACATCA
>NW_011299535.1:0-445 GCF_000146605.3 Meleagris gallopavo | reverse complement strand
CTGCTCATTATGCACAGCCTCATCTTTGGTTTGGTGAGGTGGGGACTGCCATTGCTTCCTCAGTCCCACACACCCCTTCCCATCCCACACTGCCATGGAGATCAGGTCTGGACCACCTGAGGACCCAAACATCCAGGAGTCCTTGGGTCCTGACGAGATGAGTCCCAGAGTTCCGAGGGAATTCACCGCTGCAGTCACCGAGCCACTCTCCATGGTATTTCAGAAGTCGAGGCAGTCAGGTCAAGTCCCTGCTGAGGAGAAAAAAGGTGACAGCACACCTCTTAGGAAGGATAGAAAGTGTGACGCGGGGAACTACCAGCATGTCAGTCTCACCTCTGTGCTGGTCACGGATCATGGAGCAGATCATCCTGGAAGTGACTCTCAAGCACACATTCCAGTGCGTCACCACCCTGTGCGTGAAAAGCTTCCTCCTAATAACCAACCT
>NW_011299532.1:0-391 GCF_000146605.3 Meleagris gallopavo | reverse complement strand
ATAAGACCTCAGCAAAGCCACGCTCCTGTGTGTCTGTGCCTTGTCCCCATGCTCAGCAGGAACCGCTGACGTCTGTCCCTGCCTGGCACAGGCGCCCCTAAGTGCTGGAGGGTCCCCAGCTCCATGCTCTGCACCCCACGTCCTGCACCCATGGATCTCTCCATCTCCTCTGTGCTGCCTCCTCCAAAAATCCTGAAGGATGGAGCTCCCCATGCTGCCAAGCAGCCCCAATACCCTCCCTCTGCTCTCTCCCAATTCCTCTTTCCAGTTCCTGCCAAACCCTTCACCCTCTGTTCCCCCTCCACGCACACGATGTCTCCAGGTCACTCTCCTGTTACCCCCTCCCTTATCGCAGCCAATTGCCCCTCACTTGGATCTGCTTCAGCCCTCC
>NW_011299531.1:0-367 GCF_000146605.3 Meleagris gallopavo | reverse complement strand
ACTGAACTTATATTGTTTCATTAGGAAAAAGCCAATGGGTTTTGAATTTTATAATTAAGAGCTGCTGATTTACATTTTATTTAACTATAGACTGAACAGACAATGAGTTTTTCCCAGCTCTCCTGAATCTGCAACTGAGCATTAGAAAGGAATCCAATCAGGGCTTGAAGGTTACAAAACTGTGTAGTCTGCAACATCCTATCATTAACAAACTTTACCTGTTTTATCTCCATTCTCAGTAGCTAATCCACAGTTCCCTTTCTTTGCAAATGAATTCCACTACAGCCCTGCACTAAATACCAGGTGGGGAATCTTTACTTACTGAAATATTAATGGAGCTGACTTTTTTTTTTCTTCCATGAGCCAG
>NW_011299530.1:0-509 GCF_000146605.3 Meleagris gallopavo | reverse complement strand
CAGCAGTCAAACCCCCAGTGCATTACATGATGTTATGATAGTGGAATAACCGATAAATGAAAAAATACATGAAACCATGACATTCACCCTTATTCCACATCACTACATCATGCTTAATATATACAAACAAAATATAAACACACGCACAAGGAATTACTGACTGCACTCCCTCAACATCAAGTTCCCTTGTGGTACACATTGAACATCCCCGTTTTCCTGCATCACCCACCAAGTGGACCCAGGTCCCTGGGCAAAAACAGTTCCACAAAGAGGTTTGTCCTTCTCAGAGGCTGGAATAACCCCAACTGCCTTTCCCAACATATTCTTTACATGTACAACAGGGACTTTATCTCCCTCTACGGTATGTAGGGAGCTGGACTGGGTTGGACCATCACGATTGATAGATCCTCTGGTATTGACTAACCAGGTGGCTTCTGCCAAATGCTTCTCCCAGTGCTTAAATGTACCGCCTCCCATTGCTTTCAGCATAGTTTTTAACAACCCATTGT
>NW_011299528.1:0-433 GCF_000146605.3 Meleagris gallopavo | reverse complement strand
TCGTCTTTTTGGGGGATGGCAAGTGCGCTGAAGGGCTGCTAGGTGTAAGAGCAGCATCTGAATCTGGAGACTGCTTCCTTTGGGGTGTGGGGTGAGCCCTTAGAATGGGGTGAGTGATTCCTGCTTGATTTCAGAGCTGTGAGCTCTGCTTTTCTGGAGGATCTCAAGCTGGATGGCTGTCATTAATAGGGCTATGTGCTAATTGCATCCATGCGGTGGGTGTTTTTTAAGGGCATTGTGTGCATCCTTGTTGTGTTTTAAATTATGTTCTGCGTCTCTTCTGATTTCATTTTGCAGCCTGATGGAGTTGAAGGATTGCCTGGGCTCCTCCAGTCAGTGGTGTGAGATGTGTCCAGCAGGTAATGAACACGATGCACCCCATGTTGGTGCGCTGCTTGTATGCAGGTAGGTTTGCGATGTGATCCGACTCCCC
>NW_011299526.1:0-514 GCF_000146605.3 Meleagris gallopavo | reverse complement strand
GACTGGTCATTGTCTGCCCAGCAGGTAAGGCGATGCACAGCCGCCACGCGTTTACCCATTCCAGAGCCCGGCACAATAGGGTTCCCCAGAGCTCTGAATTGCGCTTCATGGTGCCCAGAAGCTGCCTATCCTCTTTGTTCTGTGTCTTGCTTGTCTCTGGTCTTGCACTGTTTTCACTATTACATTCTCTTGTCCTCCTATTTTTGTGTTCCTTGCCCCATTCTCTTGGCCTAATGACCCCTTGGCTTTGTGTTGCCACATTCATGTCGGCATTCAGTTTTGGCGTTCCCTGCCGTATTGTCTGGGCCGTCATCCTTGGCATTTCCTTCCATGTTCTCTTGGCCCTTGCCTTTGCCTGGGCATTCCCTTGCCCTCCTGTTTTTGTGGAACCCGCACCTGGGGCGGGGTGCAGCCCTGCGAGCACAGCTGGGGGCAGTTTGGCTGTGGAGTGGGGCAGAGCCAGGCTCCACCCCTCCCTGATCCCATTGAAGGGCTGGGAAGAGTAGGGGCAGCA
>NW_011299525.1:0-474 GCF_000146605.3 Meleagris gallopavo | reverse complement strand
TGCTCCAGCCCTCTGATCATCTTTGTGGCCCTTCTCCTGGGACCCTGCTCCAAAAGCTCCACATCATTCCTGTGCTGGAGCCCCAGGCCTGGACGCAGTGCTGCACATGGGGCCGCACCAGAGCCGAGTCGAGGGGGGACAATCACCTCCCCTCTCCCCTGCTGGTCGCTCCTCTTTGAATGCAGCCCAGGATCTAGTTGGCCTTCTGGGCTGCAAGTGCACACTACTGGCTTATGTCCAGCTCTTTGTCCACCAGGATCCCCGAGTCCTCCGCAGGGCAGCTCCCAAGGGCTTCTACGCCCAGTTGGTACAAGCATCTGGGTTTCCCCTTCATCAGGGACATCAACAGTGGGGTTGAGTGCACCCTAAGGACACCAAGCTGTGGGCTGCAGTGACACAGCAGAGGGACGGGATGCCATCCACAGAGACCTCAACAGGCTGAGCAGTGGGCACAAATCCAAGTGCAGGGTCAGT
>NW_011299524.1:0-457 GCF_000146605.3 Meleagris gallopavo | reverse complement strand
GGGGTGGCACGTGTGCGCGTGTAACGGGGCGCTTTCTGCAAGATGTCTGCCCGTGCGTGTACAAAGGGCGAGGCTCTGCCTCGCAGCATCCACCTGCCGCCTCTGCGCACCTCGCAGCGCCGACCTGCCGCCTCGGCCGTCCTCTCGGGCACCCACCTGCCGCCTGGTGTGAGAGGCACGCTGTGTTTGGGCAGTGGACATTGCCACTGCTTCCGGACGCGGCCGAGGAGAAGTTGCGTTTCTCAGAGAGAGCTGCGGAACAGAGCGAAGTTGAGACTCGGGCATTCCGACCAGAACAGAAGTGGCACAATCGCACGATGGCGAGGCCAAGATGCGGGCTGGGGAGAGCCCAGCACAGCACAGAACCCACGTGTGACCTTGTGCGAGCGCCGCCCTCCTGTCTTCTCAGAGCAGTACAGGACGTAGCTCCAAACAGCAGCTCGGTAACAGACCTCAC
>NW_011299523.1:0-482 GCF_000146605.3 Meleagris gallopavo | reverse complement strand
GAAGTATGTTGCATATTCAGTGACTGATTCTAAGCTGTACCTCGTATTTCCTTGCTACAAAGACTCAGCAGAGCTTTCCTTATTTCCTTGGTTCAGAGGCAGGGTTCTTTCTGTTAATTTAAACAAAGTGCAGAGGAGGGGCATCCATCAATGAACACTAGCAAGCTTAACTATATTGTTATAACTTGTATCATGTTAAAGCAGAACAGTCTTACAACATGTCTCCCCATTTACAATGCTACCTCACAAATATCATCTGTAACATCTAAAGGATACTATGGTGCTTCAGGCAAGTATTATTCATGTTATACAACAATTCACTGGCTATGCTTATAAGGATATATTAACAGAACATTTTGTATAATTCTTCAAATCACTGGAGTGTTCTCTGCCTGGATTCAGGTGTACAGCAGAAATCTGCATGAAAAGCATTAAGAAAGTGCCAGAGCTTAACTATCACATTTAGAAATAAGGAGAGAAGC
>NW_011299520.1:0-426 GCF_000146605.3 Meleagris gallopavo | reverse complement strand
TTTCAGGGCTGTGATCTTCGTCTTTTTGGGGGATCCCAAGTGCGCTGAAGGGCTGCTAGGTGTAAGAGCAGCATCTGAATCTGGAGACTGCTTCCTTTGGGGGTGTGGGGTGAGCCCTTAGAATGGGGTGAGTGATTCCTGCTTTCTTTCAGAGCTGTGAGCTCTGCTTTTCTGGAGGATCTCAAGCTGGATGGCTGTCATTAATAGGGCTATGTGCTAATTGCATCCATGCGGTGGGTGTTTTTTAAGGGCATTGTGTGCATCCTTGTTGTGTTTTAAATTATGTTCTGCGTCTCGTCTGATTTCATTTTGCAGCCTGATGGAGTTGAAGGATTGCCTGGGATCCTCCAATCACTGGTGTGAGATCTGTCCAGCAGGTAATGAACATCATGCACCCCATGTTGGTGCGCTGCTTGTATGCAGGTA
>NW_011299519.1:0-368 GCF_000146605.3 Meleagris gallopavo | reverse complement strand
CACC
Organism: Meleagris gallopavo; assembly: GCF_000146605.3. Lineage (NCBI taxonomy): Eukaryota > Metazoa > Chordata > Aves > Galliformes > Phasianidae > Meleagris > Meleagris gallopavo. The sequence goes on along the minus strand of NW_011299519.1, from coordinate 364 downwards.
AGCACACACACACACACACACAAAAAGCAAATAAGAAAGACCATAACATAAGTAACAGCAGAAACACCAGCGCAATGGGAGTATATTAAGAAGGTAGGAAAAGGACTGCCCACCCACTCACCTCCAAGGATTTACACCCACAGAACAAACCCCACAGTGGAGAAACTTCCAGAAAGAAACCCTTCCCCCGCGGCAGTCAGCCCTCAAACGAGCTCCAAGAGAGGGGCAGCCAGGCTCTGCCCCCTTCCAGCCACGGAGCTGAACTGCCTTCACCTGTGCTCCCAGGGCTGGCTGGGTCCTTTCCTCAGCTGCTCCATCAGTGGTTCAGGCTGTGGTTCAACAGCTCTCATACAGCAGAGCAAAA
>NW_011299517.1:0-512 GCF_000146605.3 Meleagris gallopavo | reverse complement strand
GGATTTCTAATTTACCTAGCCTTTCCTTCATTCCCCGTAGTTCCTCCTGAGGAAAGTTTTTTCTGAGGCAAACTGTGGGTGACAGTATCGCTGGCGTGCTTACACGTTAACAGTTCCTCAAAAGCCATTTGCAACGAAGCCGAATTACGTTTCTCTCTTTCTAATTGTTCCTCAAGGTTGATTCTACAGAGTTGGTACCAATTCTTGTGTTACTTTAACTGATTCCTGCAGTGCTTGTATAGTTTGGGTTTCCGCCAAATGCTTTTCATCTCGGAACTCCACAGCAGCTTTTCTAACACTGCCCGGCTTCTCTGAACCACGCTGCATCCACGGTGGTGACTCTCTCCCTCTTGCTTCCCATAGAGACTCCTTGCTTCTTCTTTCCTAGGTTTCCTATCGCCCTCCTTCCCTTCCCCTTTCCCCTAATTCATAATAGTGTCCGTCCTCCCCTTCCCCACCTCCCTGACTAAGATCTGTGATAAACTGGTCGGACCAACGTTTGAACCGTTGTC
>NW_011299516.1:0-466 GCF_000146605.3 Meleagris gallopavo | reverse complement strand
GTAACACCCTCCCCGCGTCGGTTCCTCCACCACCTGCATCAGAAAGTTGTCTTCAACGCACTGCAAGAACCGTCTGGACCGTGCGTGCCTGGCCATGTTGGTCATCCAGCAAATATCTGGATAATTGAAGTCCCCCCATAAGCACCAGTGCCTGGGAACGTGACGCTACATCCAGTTGCTTATGGAAGGCCTCATCAGCCTCCTCATCCTGATCAGGGGGCCTGTAGTACACACCCACAACAGTGTCACCCTTACTAGCCTGCCCCTTGATTCTCACCCATAAGCTCTCCACTGCTACATCACTCTCCCCCAAGTGAAGTTCAATACATTCTAGCTGCTCTCTCACATAAAGAGCAACTCCACCACCCCGCCTAGCCAGCCGATCTTTCCTAAAAAGCACATAGCCCTCCATGACAACATTCCAGTCATGCGAGCTGTCCCACCACGTCTCCGTGATCGCAATGAG
>NW_011299515.1:0-403 GCF_000146605.3 Meleagris gallopavo | reverse complement strand
AAAAAATTCTGACTCTGAGGCAAATTACCAACAAAAATGGAACATATCACAATGTGTGCTCATGTAGCCATGGATTCAGACTGTCTACAGATCCGTTCACATACACTGAAGTGACTAGTCCATGAAACATCCATCAGATGTTCTTGCAGATTTATGCTCGAAGAGCTAATTGAGAGGTGTTTCCATGGTACTGAAGAAGAGCCAGAGTTGAAGTGGAAAAATGTCCTTTTAACAATCCTTTTTTATCAATGCCTATCTTTTAGCACATATCGTAGTTCTCATCGTTAGCCAGAATTTAATCCAGAATGCATTAAAAGCTTACATTGATTTATATCAAGAAAATTCAAACTTTGGTTCATCACATTTTTTCAATTTTCCGAATGCTTAAAATCAGTATCTGATT
>NW_011299512.1:0-301 GCF_000146605.3 Meleagris gallopavo | reverse complement strand
GATGACGTCAGCAGCGCTGCCCCCAAACGGCCCAAGAGCGCCCCCTGCTGCGAGATCTGGGAACAGCATGGGGATCCAGACGAGACCTCATAGAGACCCACATCCACCCCATAGCGCCCCGTACTGACCCCATAGCGCCCCATATCAACCCCATATCGCCCCATGTCACCCCATAGCAACCCCATATCGCCCCGTGTTGCCCCATATGGACCCCATATGGACCCCATATTGACCTCATAGTGACCCCATATTGACCCCATATCACCCCATATCGACCTCATATCGCCCTATCTTGACCCAT
>NW_011299509.1:0-510 GCF_000146605.3 Meleagris gallopavo | reverse complement strand
CCCATGGCAGTGTGGGATGGGAAAGGGTGTGTGGGGACTGAGGAAGCAATGGCAGTCCCCAACCTCACCAAAGCAAAGATGAGGGCTGTGCATCATGAGCAGTTCTCAGACAAGATGGAAGCAAAAATGGTGTTGGGTACCTGAGCCTTCTCTGGTGGTAAGCAACATGGTGCACAGAGTGCAGCCATGTGCTCCGAGCAAGGAGCACAGGTTTGTGCAAGAGGCCCGGATGCAGGGCAGTGCCTTCATGACTGTATTGTGTCCAACAGGTGGCAGCAGAGCTGCGGTGCTCCCAAGTGCCGTAACAACTGCATGGAGAGATGTGTTGGTCTCTGTGGAAACAGCAAGGAAGTGGAATCTGCATTTCCCGGCATGCCCCGGAACCTCACTTTGCTGACTGGTCATTGTCTGCCCAGCAGGTAAGGGCGATGCACACCCGCCAGCGTTTACCCATTCCAGAGCCCGGCACAATAGGGTTCCCCCAGAGCTCTGAATTGCGCTTCATGGTGC
>NW_011299508.1:0-512 GCF_000146605.3 Meleagris gallopavo | reverse complement strand
TTTGTTTCTATTTTCTTAATTTTTTTTATTTTTTTATTTTATTTTACGTTGTCCCGTCGTTATTTTGTCTTCTTTGTGTTTTTTAAATTGTTTGTTTTTTATTTGTTTACTTATTGTTGTTATTTTATTTATTTATTTGCTTGCTTATTTATCGGCTCGCTCGCTCGCTCGCTCGCTCATTTATTTATTTATTCATTCATTCATTCATTCATTCATTCATTCATTCATTCATTCATTCATTCATTCATTCATTCCTCGTGTTTTATTTCTTATCGATTTTTCCCCTTTTAATTTTCGTTTTATCGATCTTTAGGTGTTCCGTCCCCGTCCCCGCCCCGCCCCGTCCCGTCCCGTCCCGTCCCGTCCCCGGTTTCGCGATTTGTTGATTGATTGATTGATTGATTGGATTGGATTGGATTTTTGTTGTTGTTGTTGTTTATGTGTGTACTTGTTCGTCTATTTATTTTTGATTTCTATTTTTATCTTTTAATTTTCGTATGTTTGTTTGTTTG
>NW_011299507.1:0-483 GCF_000146605.3 Meleagris gallopavo | reverse complement strand
ACCCGCCACGCGTTTACCCATTCCAGAGCCCGGCACAATAGGGTTCCCCCAGAGCTCTGAATTGCGCTTCATGGTGCCCACAGAAGCTGCCTATCCTCTTTGTTCTGTGTCTTGCTTGTCTCTGGTCTTGCACTGTTTTCACTATTACATTCTCTTGTCCTCCTATTTTTGTGTTCCTTGCCCCATTCTCTTGGCCTAATGACCCCTTGGCTTTGTGTTGCCACATTCATGTCGGCATTCAGTTTTGGCATTCCCTGCCGTATTGTCTGGGCCGTCATCCTTGGCATTTCCTTCCATGTTCTCTTGGCCCTTGCCTTTGCCTGGGCATTCCGTTGCCCTCCTGTTTTTGTGGAACCCGCACCTGGGGCGGGGTGCAGCCCTGCGAGCACAGCTGGGGGCAGTTTGGCTGTGGAGTGGGGCAGAGCCAGGCTCCACCCCTCCCTGATCCCATTTAAGGGCTGGGAAGAGTAGGGGCAGCATCTG
>NW_011299506.1:0-458 GCF_000146605.3 Meleagris gallopavo | reverse complement strand
ATTTCATGCCACTTCTGCTATGCCATCCCTCTACATTTCCTTGATAATCCCTCCGTCTTGGCGAACGCGGGAGCTGAAACTCAAGCCTGGTGCTGTTGCAGGATGGGGCTGTGCAGCCATGTGCCCCCCCCTGGGGCAGCTGCTCTGTGCCCTTCAAGGGGGCAGTTGGCCAAGTCCTCATTTGGGGTCCTGCCAGTTCTGCTCTAGAACAAGGTCAGCAATGCACCAGCACTCACAGCCTGAGCTAAACCCCTCCGGGGGCTGAGGAAGTGACTCCATCTGTGGCACATGGAGGGATGCAAGAGCCAGACCTGCAGCCTGCCCTTTCTTTTCCAGCTCGGTGCCAAAGCTGAGGGCAATGGGAGCAGAAAACAATATTTTCTATGAAAGCTTCCAAAACATAAGATTTCCACTTTCTTTTTTTCTTTTTTCAAAAAATTGTTTTTCTTTGTCTATTG
>NW_011299504.1:0-473 GCF_000146605.3 Meleagris gallopavo | reverse complement strand
GCAGCCAGCAGCAAATGAAGGATAAAATCACCCTCATCACCCTCGCTTCTCCTCTGTTACCCAATTTCCAGCAGAAATCCCCAAACTCGGTGTGTTCCCCCTCGAAGACCCCTTCAACCCTTTTTTCTTTTCTTTTTATTCTGAGAGCAGGAGCTGCAGGAGCAGCGCTGTGTCCACATGTCCGTGCCTGAGCCCTTCTGTCCCAAAGCTGTTCACCCGTAGGAAAGCCTTCATGAAAGGCAAAATCACGCAGTTCACAATCATAAGTGCCAGCATGGGATATTTCCATGGGTTTGTAAGCAAGGAGTCAGGCAGCGAAGCACCATGGATGATGAAGAGTTAAGAGAGATTCATTCCGTGGCTGGAAATCACAGCCCTGTGCCCATTCCTTCCCCCTCCACCTCCCAGCTCAGCCTGGAGATCCCCCCTCCATGCCCAGCATGGTGGGATGCTGCTCTGACCTAACAGCAGTG
>NW_011299503.1:0-543 GCF_000146605.3 Meleagris gallopavo | reverse complement strand
AAACACCAGCGGGGGCTCGGGCCCAATGCCCTCCTGCTGCACGCCTCCCACATCCCCATGTGCCTCAACTCCTCGTGCCTCAACGGGAGGCTGATGTGCAGGCCACGGCTGCCCGCGCGCAGCTGGGCTTCCCGGGGCAAACAGCAACCCTCAGCACAGCCCAAGGCTGAGAAAGCCATCAGGGAAGAGAGGCGAGCTCGAGGGGCCGAATGCAGGGACACCTCTCTTCCTCCCGCGCTCGCTTCCCCTCCTTTGTGCCTTTGCAGTCCTTGCAGAGCAAGGGGATGCTCACGGCCTGGCGCTAGCAGTTATGCTTGGGCTGAAAGGCCACCCGTTGGCAAGACCAACAAGGAAACGGGGCAAAACCAGCAGAATTTCAGGGGAGAGCCGACCGGTTCATGGCCCCGCAATTGCCAGCCCAAGCAAGGGACCTTTGGACCAGCTACGGAAAGAGGCAGCACCATTTTTAAAAAGTTGGTTTCGCTTTTATTCAATACAAAAGGACTTGGGCTGTATTTATCAACACAGCCCAAAATGAAACCC
>NW_011299501.1:0-542 GCF_000146605.3 Meleagris gallopavo | reverse complement strand
AATACTGTGTCAATTTTGTTGTCTTTCTTTCCCCATTTCCTTTCAGAAATGGATGGTTCTCATCAAATTCCCATCCAGAGCCCTACGGAACAATCCCCCAGGGCCACCGGGTGACACCGGGACAACCGCCGGCAGTGCCACCACCGGGACAACCGCCTGTCCCCGAAGTTCTCACTGTCACTGTCACCGTGGAGGCACAGAATGGCCCGGGTTGGAAGGGACCTCCAGGATCACAAATCTCCAGCCCCCCGCCACAGGCACGGCCACAAACCATTTCATACCAGCCCAGCCTGGCCTTGAACACCTCCAGGGATGGACGGGGCATCCACAGCCTCTCTGGCAGCTGTTCCAGCACCTCACCGCTCTCTCTGCGAAGAACTTCCCCCTGACATCCAACCTACATCTTCCCTCCCTCAACTTCAAACCATTTCCCCTTGTCCTGCTGTTCTACCCTTTCACAGAGTTGATTCCCCTCCTGTTTGTAGGCTCCCTTAAGGTATTGAAAGGCTGCAGTTAGGTCACCCCACAGCCTCCTCTTCTGC
>NW_011299499.1:0-491 GCF_000146605.3 Meleagris gallopavo | reverse complement strand
GAATTATTCATTTGTAGTAGCATTACTGCATTTGTGTTTGAATTTTTGGTAAACTGCAAGTAAAAACTAGGTAAATTTTTTTCCATTTTGATCCAATGGGGAGAAAACCCACAAAACAAGCTAAATAAATGGAGCATTCTTCTGTTATTATACACTGTAAATGTTATGTGATCAATTAAGTATTGAATGTATCTGTTACAAAGTTAGGGAGGAAAATAATCTTGACCATTGTTTATTTTAAAAATTAAAACAAGAAAAGAATTTATTTTATGTGAGATACAGTGCCTCAGTAAAATGCATCGTTGTTCTGTTTTTCTTTTTTTTAGTTAGGATCAAGTTGGGAATTTTATGATTTACCACTGCGTAAAGTTTTTTAATGCTCTTTTTTCCTTGTTACTGATTTTGTGTGTTTGCAGATGAGACGCTGAAACTACTAAAAGAACTAACAAGTAAAAAATCACTTCAAGTGCCAAATATTTATTACCATTTGC
>NW_011299498.1:0-486 GCF_000146605.3 Meleagris gallopavo | reverse complement strand
ACTGTAAGTCCCATGTAACCTATAGCTTTAAAAGAAGAGAACCTGCTCAAACACTAGCTTTTAAGGAATAGACAATCACATCTGCTGTTATAGAATAATTTAAATTTAAATAAAGCTCCTTCTTGAATAAGTTACCAATGTTTCTGTGTCATGTCTTACAGGATTCTCCAATAGTACAAAGATCTCAGACGACTTTACTGTAACTGTTCACCCAAAGGAAATAAGGACTTTCTTTGTGTATTTTCAAGATCAATAAAGTCTGACTTTGTTTCAGGGCTGAATATGTAATTGCTTTCCATTTTGTTTGAGAACATAAATGATGGTCTTGAAAGGTGTTCTACTGCTGTCAATGAAAAGAATGTCATTTTGGAATAAACTCTAAGTTTAATTAAACGGTTGACCTGTGTATATTTTTATTACTTAATTACTTACGATTCTCTTTTTTCTGAAATTTGTTCAATTTGAAAATACAAAAATGGCCTTAGT
>NW_011299497.1:0-513 GCF_000146605.3 Meleagris gallopavo | reverse complement strand
AAGAGGAGCGACCAGCAGGGAGAGGGAGGTGACTTGTCCCCTCGACTCGGCTCTGGTGCGGCCCCATGTGCAGCACTGCGTCCAGGCCTGGGGGCTCCAGCACGGGAATGATGTGGAGCTTTTGGAGCAGGTCCAGAGAAGGGCCACGAAGATGATCAGAGGGCTGGAGCACCTCTCTTAGAAAGAAATGTTGAGGGAACTGGGATTGTTTCTGTGGGAGAAGAGAAAGCTCTGGAGATAGCTCATGACAGCCTTCCAAGACTCGAAGGGAGCGCATAAGCAGGAGGGGGCAACGGCTGTTTAGGAGGGTGGATAGCGATAGGACAAGGGGAAATGGTTTTCAAGTGAGACAGGGGAGGTTTAGGTTGGTTCTTAGGAGGCAGCTTTTCACGCACAGGGTGGTGACGCACTGGAATGTGTGCTTGAGAGTCACTTCCAGGATGATCTGCTCCATGATCCGTGACCAGCCCAGAGGTGAGACTGACATGCTGGTAGTTCCCCGCGTCACACTTT
>NW_011299496.1:0-513 GCF_000146605.3 Meleagris gallopavo | reverse complement strand
GAATCTGGAGACTGCTTCCTTTGGGGTGTGGGTGAGCCCTTTGAATGGGGTGAGTGATTCCTGCTTGATTTTCAGAGCTGTGAGCTCTGCTTTTCTGGAGGATCTCAAGCTGGATGGCTGTAATTAATAGGGCTATGTGCTAATTGCATCCATGCGGTTGGGTGTTTTTTTTAAGGGTCATTGTGTGCATCCTTGTTGTGTTTTAAATTATGTTCTGCGTCTCTTCTGATTTCATTTTGCAGCCTGATGGAGTTGAAGGATTGCCTGGGCTCCTCCAGTCAGTGGTGTGAGATGTGTCCAGCAGGTAATGAACATCATGCACCCCATGTTGGTGCGCTGCTTGTATGCAGGTAGGTTTGCGATGTGATCCGACTCCCCCATGCTGACCATCCACAGCTAGATCAAGTTGCTCAGAGTCTGAGCCAGGCTCACCTTGAAAGGGCCAGCACATCCACCATGTCTCTGGCAACCTGTGCCACTGCCTCAGCACCCTCACTGTACAAGACATTTTCC
>NW_011299493.1:0-517 GCF_000146605.3 Meleagris gallopavo | reverse complement strand
ATGTATAGAATTACAGAATCATGGAATCAGGGTTGGAAAGATCACTAAATCACCTAGTCCAACTGAATAAGCTCCCTAAATCCATAGAAAAGATGAAGAGGAAAAACTAAGAAAGAGGGGATGCTGGAGAGAGTTCTGGGTTTTTCCTTGCTTGCAGCCTCCACTTGGGCTCCCACAGGCTGTCCCTCCTGCAGTTAATCGCAGGGATGGTGCTTGCTTTGTAACCTGACCTCCTTTGAAGTGCCGGGCAGAGATGCTGTACCTGGCTGGAATGTGTTCTGTCATCAATAAACAAAAAGGAGAGGAAATTGTTTGCAAGTGAAATAACAGGCACTGCCCGTGGCTGTGTACACATGTCGCAGGAAAAACCAACCCATTTTTTCCCCTTCTCCTTCTGTCAAGGCAAATAAGTCTCCTGATGAATACGGAACAGCCAAATCTCCTTGTCTTTCTGCTGGCTTAGCCCTGGTGACTCCTTCCACTAGACTAGGTCAGATGCTCATGTAGAAAACTACCT
>NW_011299491.1:0-502 GCF_000146605.3 Meleagris gallopavo | reverse complement strand
GAAAGAAAGATGAGAATTTCAACAAAGGGAAGATCCACATGCAGACAGGCACTTTTGTAAAGATAACTTATGCTATCACATGAAACTGCATGTACCCTTAGGTCTTCTAACCATTTTACAGTCAATCAATCAATCAATAAGAAACAAACAAACAAAAAATTCCCAAATACAATATTAATATTCCAAACTGCATATTTCTTCTAGTGACAGTAAAAAGTCAGATCAGGCAAGCTGATCTTACAAGAGGTCAAATTAACTGTTTTCAAATTTGAAGTTCTAAATAGACTGTAATGTACAATGTAGACATTTAAATACTTAAATATTTAAATATAACATTTAAATACTGAAAAAAACCCACAGTTCAGAAGGTATTGTTTGAGTTGATATTTTTTTATACAGTATTATTTATTACATATATAGTTAACGTAGTAGACAGTTACATTAAACAGGAAAAAAGAAAAAATTATTTTTAGGATAGTCACGCAGTAATTAATTTATTGAA
>NW_011299490.1:0-436 GCF_000146605.3 Meleagris gallopavo | reverse complement strand
GGCAGTGGCACAGGTTGCCAGAGACATGGTGGGATGTGCTGGCCCTTCAAGGTGAGCCTGGCTCAGACTCTGAGCAACTTGATCTAGCTGTGGATGGTCAGCATGGGGGAGTCGGATCACATCGCAAACCTACCTGCATACAAGCAGCGCACCAACATGGGGTGCATGATGTTCATTACCTGCTGGACACATCTCACACCACTGACTGGAGGAGCCCAGGCAATCCTTCAACTCCATCAGGCTGCAAAATGAAATCAGAAGAGACGCAGAACATCATTTACAACACAACAAGGATGCACACAATGCCCTTAAAAAACACCGCATGGATGCAATTAGCACATAGCCCTATTAATGACAGCCATCCCGCTTGAGATCCTCCAGAAAAGCAGAGCTCACAGCTCTGAAATCAAGCAGGAATCACTCACCCCATTCTAAC
>NW_011299489.1:0-356 GCF_000146605.3 Meleagris gallopavo | reverse complement strand
TGACTTATACATGGCAGCTACAACCCCACGATGTTGTCTTTCTTCCCTCCCTCGGATCCCACCCACGCTCCCCACCAGCCCACCTGTGCTGGCTCTTCCCTAGGCTGCTCAGGCACCTGCCCCATGCTCCCAGCTCCACTGAGCAGCTGAAGCAGAGTTCCTTCCCTTGGGAACAACTGTCTCACCAGTTGGCCTCATGAAACCATGAATTTCAGATTGAGTGATCCCTGGAAGCAGCCCAGTTGAGCTTGCTGTGCTGTGCCCAGCCTCAGAGTGGGTTGTCAGTAAAAGCAGCGTTTAGGAAACAAAATGAAGTGTTCCTATGGATATACCAACTCAGCGTTTGGCTCTAAGTC
>NW_011299488.1:0-448 GCF_000146605.3 Meleagris gallopavo | reverse complement strand
GGTATTTGGACCTGGAAGCTGCTTCCTTCACTTGAGAGTGTGGGGGAGTATTGGTCCTTTGGAATGGGGTTAAGTGGTTTCTTTTTTTCTTTCAGGGCTGTGATCTTGTCTTTTTGGGGGGATGGCAAGTGTACTGAAGGGCTGCTAGGTGTAAGAGCAGCATGTGAATCTGGAGACTGCTTCCTTTGGGGTGTGGGGTGAGCCCTTAGAATGGGGTGAGTGATTCCTGCTTTCTTTCAGAGCTGTGAGCTCTGCTTTTCTGGAGGATCTCAAGCTGGATGGCTGTCATTAATGTGCTAATTGCATCCATGCGGTGGGTGTTTTTTAAGGGCATTGTGTGCATCCTTGTTGTGTTTTAAATTATGTTCTGCGTCTCTTCTGATTTCATTTTGCAGCCTGATGGAGTTGAAGGATTGCCTGGGCTCCTCCAGTCAGTGGTGTGAGATGT
>NW_011299487.1:0-364 GCF_000146605.3 Meleagris gallopavo | reverse complement strand
GTGGCTTCAGGTTTTAGGCCCCAGGACTCGTGCCAGCCTCTCTGGCTGGGCTGTCGGTTTTAATCCCCAGGGTCAGTGCTGGCCACTCAGGCTGTGGCTTCAGGTCCCGATGGCCAGTGCCAGTCTCTCTGGCTGGTTTTAAACCCCAGGGCCACTCCTGGCTTCTCTGGCAGCATCTTTAGGCCCTGGGACGTGTGCCAGCCTCTCTAACTGGGGCTGTGACCTTAAGCTCCTGGACTGGATCCAGCCTTTTGGGCTCTGGCCCAAAGTCACCAGGGCTGGTACCATATTTTAAGAAAACAACATGAGGGCCACCCAATGGCGTTTTCTGAAGTAACAAAACAGAGAAATTAAGATGACTCTT
>NW_011299486.1:0-653 GCF_000146605.3 Meleagris gallopavo | reverse complement strand
TGTGGTCTGTGTGGTAAGTGCAATTGCCAATTTATTCCCAATGCTTGCTGACCTGTTGGACAATCTCTGCAATAAACTGAGTTCCCTGGTTGAAGGGTATTGTTGCAGGACACCCAAACCTTGGAATAATCTCCTGCAACAGTACCTTGGTTATTTCTTTGGCTTTATTGGTCCTGCAAGGGACCCTCTTCTGCTCACCCTCTCGGGCATTGGTTAGAACTAGCATATACCAAAACCCTCCTTTTTCCTGGCAGTTCTGAAAAAATCAATTTGCAATTGTTGCCCTGAAAGGTTCCCTTTCCCAACAAGCCCCACTTGTCCCCTGTTCCTGGTACTGGGGTTGCACAGTTACTTTCTGGTGTCTGTACCCCCCCGTGTTTGAGTATGTTCTTTTAGAACCAAATTCTAGAGAATACTAACGGGCACAACCGCTCGTTTGCTCTCTCCCCTCCTAAATCATTAATTAGATTCCTATCCTCTCTAGGGTACCTTGTAGGTTCTGACTAAGGTTCAGATATTTTAAGTTTACCGTCTGGAATTAAAGCCAGTTCACCAGTTTCTTTTCCTTCAGCTGCCTGTTCTGCCACCTGATCCACCATCGTGTTACCCGTTTCCTGTACAGTGTCACTCTTCTGACGTCCTTTACAATGTAT
>NW_011299485.1:0-496 GCF_000146605.3 Meleagris gallopavo | reverse complement strand
CCTAAACCTCCCGTCTCACTTGAAACCATTTCCCCTTGTCCTATCGCTATCCACCCTCCTAAACAGCCGTTGCCCCTCCTGCTTATGCGCTCCCTTCGAGTCTTGGAAGGCTGTCATGAGCCTATCTCCCAGAGCTTTCTCTTCTCCCACAGAACAATCCCAGTTCCCTCAACATTTCTTTCTAAGAGAGGTGCTCCAGCCCTCTGATCATCTTCGTGGCCCTTCTCTGGACCTGCTCCAAAAGCTCCACATCATTCCCGTGCTGGAGCCCCAGGCCTGGACGCAGTGCTGCACATGGGGCCGCACCAGAGCCGAGTCGACGGGGACAATCACCTCCCTCTCCCTGCTGGTCGCTCCTCTTTGAATGCAGCCCAGGATCTAGTTGGCCTTCTGGGCTGCAAGTGCACACTACTGGCTTATGTCCAGCTCTTTGTCCACCAGGATCCCCGAGTCCTCCGCAGGGCTGCTCCCAAGGGCTTCTACGCCCAGTTTGTAC
>NW_011299483.1:0-510 GCF_000146605.3 Meleagris gallopavo | reverse complement strand
TAATGCCACAAGGCAAAACGTTGATGTGGTCTTACTGTTGTCACTTTGCTCGAGCAGGAGAACGTCTTCTTTTGATAGCTGAGACATTAGATGCCACCGGCTGGGAGGAAATCAAGTTGATCAGCCCCTCCAATAGGCTGTTTTGGGGATTCTGGTCCCCATTTGATGTATCCGTTACCTCCATGGATTTATCAGCTTCAGGCACGGTTGATAGTTTGTCTATTATATCTTCTTGTTTGTTTTCCATTCTGTCCAGCTTTTCAGCTACCTTTGTAATGGCTGAAACACAAGCTCGCAGAGGGCTTAAATGTAACTCAAAGTCTTGAAGTTTATTAACCAATTCACTTATAAGGGGTCTTCTTTCCCCTCTGCCATACATTGCTGCAAATGTGCTGGCGTACCTTTCTGGTGCGGTCTTTGTGAATGTACGCCACATGTTTGGTGTACACCTGACTCTCTCGGGATCATGCTCTTGGTCTGGCTCGTCAGGAATGAAATCGGGGCTATGTA
>NW_011299482.1:0-489 GCF_000146605.3 Meleagris gallopavo | reverse complement strand
ATGTCTAGAGATGCACGGCGTCCAATTGCTTAGAAGCGGTAGGAGAGGACAGATGTTTTCGCAAGGTGACTCTCCTGTCCTCCTTCTCTTTCCTCAGCTTTTCTTGCTGAGTGTAATGTCACCTGGAATAGAATATGAGTGATGAAGCTCTGGAACAGGCAGTTTGGATAGGTTGTGGAGTCTCCTCCTCAGGAGATACTCCAGACCTGTCTGCACGTCTACCTGTACTACCTGCTGTAGGGAACGTGCCCACATGGGACAGTTGGTCCTGATGCTCTCTAGAGGTCCCTTCCACCCTCGACAGTGCTGTGCTTCTCTGCTTCTGTGCTTCTGTGCTGCTGTGATTCTGTGAATATCGTCATGCTGAAGGAGACCAGCGTCACAGCGTACGTCCTTCAACCATCCTATCTGTGTTTAAGGATTCCACACTTGTTTGGCGTGAAGTTCAGAACCATGGGAGGAGGCAGCAGTGACACACACCTGTCCATA
>NW_011299481.1:0-551 GCF_000146605.3 Meleagris gallopavo | reverse complement strand
ATGTAAAGAACATGTTGGGAAAAGCAGTTTGGGTTCTTCCAGCTCTGGAAAGGGGCAACCCACTCCGTGGTACTGTTTTTGCCCAGGGACCTGGGACCACTTGGTGGGTAATGCAAAAAACGGGGGATGTTCAATGTGTACCACAAGGAAACTTGATGCTGGGGGAGTGCAGTCGATAATTCTATGTATATGTATATAGACGTGTGTGTAATGTATTTTAATCATCTTTTTCGCTTATATATATGTATATAAATTAAGCATGATGTAGTGATGTAGAATAAGGGGTGGAATGTCATGGTTTTATATTTTTTGTTTTGTTTTGGTTCTCAGTATTCCGCATCAAAACATCATGTAGTGTACTGGGAGTTTAAGTGTTAATGCTCCAATTCCAGGCACCTATCCCTATACATTACAGAAGCCATGGGATCTGGCCCTTCCGGGTGGGGCGGTCTCTTACTGCCTGGCAGTGGGTGCTGGAGGGTGCTTTCCTGGCCATTCCAAGCTTTTCAGGTTTGAATCGGGGTCGGGAACTCTCTCTCTCTCCTATTTTA
>NW_011299480.1:0-401 GCF_000146605.3 Meleagris gallopavo | reverse complement strand
AGAAATATGACGTTTTTCTCCGAGAAATAGTAGCTTTTCTCCCAAAATATGATATTCTGCCCCAGAAATTCCAGTTTTATCACCAAAGACTCTACGTTTTTCACCAGAAATACCTATTTTATCCCCAAACATGACATTTTCTCCAGAAATACCAGATTTCTTCCCTTAAATATGACACCTTTTCCAAGAAATAGTAGATTTTTCCCCAAAAATATGATATTTTCTCCAAGAAATGCCAGTTTAATCGCAAATATAAGACATTTTATACTGCAAATAGCCGCTTTCACCCAAAAATATGCCTTTTTCTGCCAGGAACTGCAGTTTCCTCCCACAAATACCATTTTTTCTACAAGAAATACCAGTTTTCTCCCACAAATACCATTTTCAACCAGAAATAGGAC
>NW_011299479.1:0-466 GCF_000146605.3 Meleagris gallopavo | reverse complement strand
ATATGCAAGCTGAAGTTTCAGTTTTCTAGCTTTCAGTTTTTAATGAAAAAACTACTTTTCTATCAAACAACAGTTTTTAGTTAGTAAGTTTTTGTTTTTGTTTTTTTTTTTGGTTTCAGCACCATTGCCAAGTGCTCTCAAGCCCTATTAATTCTCTGTGTACAGGCATTTAGTATCTCTCTAAGTGCTCAATACTTTTATACTTGACCCTCTGGGATCAACATAACACGATACTTAGAGCCAGAAAAGTAGTTCCAAGCAGTACAAACCTAAAAGTGTTGATTCACATTCACTGGCAGCTTTAACTGGGATGGATGAAGCACTTACCACTGCCAGCTGTCGCCACTGTCCCTCTGTTGGACACTACCATCCCAGGGACAGTACAGCAGAACAAGCATCCCCTCTCAAGTCAGCAAGGTTTACAGCCTGAAATCAGCAGCAGCTCATACAAGTACAGCAGGCTGTA
>NW_011299478.1:0-512 GCF_000146605.3 Meleagris gallopavo | reverse complement strand
ACTAGACAAAACAAGGGCATAAGGGCTACCAAGGAACAAGTCAATTTTGCAGTACAATTTGCAGGTAACAAATACTCTCAGAAGATTTAAGTCTTGCCTCTCTAATAAACAGAGAGTAAAGATGAATGTATTAGAGTAAACTACCTTGAGTTTGTTTTGTTTTTGTGTGTTTTTTTTTAGTAGCCAGATTTTAGAGCAAAATTTTCTTGGAGAAGTGAGGGATAAATTGAAAGTGAGAGACAAATATAAGGAACACAAAGGAGAGATAACATTTAGGAGATGGTATAATGAACTAATGAAAAATGCTTTCAGGCTTCCTGTAGTATGCTTGGTAGGTTTCCAACACCTCAGGACAAGGCCATGGCCATGACTACAAACCAAAGACTGATAACAGCGAAGTATGGGATCCTGTAAAATAACAGGGTAGTCTCTGTCCAAAAAAGAGACCTACTTTCCCCACAATAAAGTTTTGCTACAAACTTACTGTTGCAAACTTGCTTGTTTACAACCTT
>NW_011299477.1:0-435 GCF_000146605.3 Meleagris gallopavo | reverse complement strand
CTCCACCAAGATCGAGGACGGAAGAAAAACAACGTCTTGCATGAGGAGCAGGGCCCGGTTCACACTAACACACAGACCTCCAACTGGCTCTGCTGGATTGGACTAAGCACCTGTCCTGGAAATGGAGATCAAAAACTTGTGCGTCCTGAGGAGAGGCTGCCCATCAATGCTGAGCGCCGTGCCTCCAACTGGCCCTTCTGGATTCGCCTTTCCCCACACCCCAGATGGGTCCCGACCAGGGTCAGCGAGTCTGTTGTTCCAGGGGGCCCAAAGCAGCAGTCCCCGCGCACCGAGCAAGAGGCCTTCAGCGTGTCTGACATCCTGCGCCACCCCTTACGCAAAGCCTGATCATCTGCTTGCTCATAGATTTGTGGGGAGACTGGTATCTGTTTCGGCTGCCAGGGGTTGCCTACCGGCTCTGGAGAGGAGTGTGAA
>NW_011299476.1:0-327 GCF_000146605.3 Meleagris gallopavo | reverse complement strand
ATTTTTCATCAGTGCATTTACTGTACTTTGCAAAACAATAGAAACTTGAATGTATTTTTTTTAAATGTTACATCTACTTTGCCTTTTCTCTAGTCTATACGTTTAGTCTATATGTTAGATTTTTCAAAGGCTTATATGCTGTGATTGTTCTGTGTTTGTTTTTTAATTTTACAGATCTCCAGAAAGATCATGGTCTGGTATCGTCAATGAACAATAAATTATATGAATATCCAACTCATGGGTATCCAAAAGATGGCCAACTAAGTGAAATTGGAGAAGTCTCCTTTCACACTATCTTAACAGGAGTTAACTGCTTGGCGTGAGAGT
>NW_011299474.1:0-430 GCF_000146605.3 Meleagris gallopavo | reverse complement strand
TCCTCCTCCTCCTCCTCCTCCTCCTCCTCCTCCTCCTCCTCCTCCTCCTCCTCCTCCTCCTCCTCCTCCTCCTCCTCCTCCTCCTCCTCCTCCTCCTCCTCCTCCTCCTCCTCCTCCTCCTCCTCCTCCTCCTCCTCCTCCTCCTCCTCCTCCTCCTCCTCCTCCTCCTCCTCCTCCTCCTCCTCCTCCTCCTCCTCCTCCTCCTCCTCCTCCTCCTCCTCCTCCTCCTCCTCCTCCTCCTCCTCCTCCTCCTCCTCCTCCTCCTCCTCCTCCTCCTCCTCCTCCTCCTCCTCCTCCTCCTCCTCCTCCTCCTCCTCCTCCTCCTCCTCCTCCTCCTCCTCCTCCTCCTCCTCCTCCTCCTCCTCCTCCTCCTCCTCCTCCTCCTCTCCTCCTCCCTCCCTCCCTCCTCCTCTCCTCTCTCTCCTCCTCC
>NW_011299473.1:0-485 GCF_000146605.3 Meleagris gallopavo | reverse complement strand
CTTCCCAGCCATACCCTGAGCTTGTTTTCAGCCATGCTGTATTGTAAATTACACTTGTCAAAGGCAACACAGTGCTTATACGGATGCGCTGATTTCAGGAGAGCATTCTCTCCCTTAGGGAAATGAGAGCACCATGAACTATAATCACTTTTTTCAGATATATAATGGAGTAATCAATATTAATAGGGACAGTTATCTCCTTCTCTAACTTGTGTCCTTAACAGCAGATAAAACGCCTGTAAAATGGTTTCCTATTCAACATATGCTGTTTGCTTACTTCCAAAACACGCTATTTCTCAGAGCTATCGTCGTGTGGGACTCATTACCCGGAAGGCTTTGGTCATTGACAAATCTGGAGGACCCTACACTGCCTCCAACAACCATTTGTAACATAGCTTTTGTCTGCACTTTCCTATAGCTTTATTTGTTTGGTTTTTGTTTGTTTGTTTTCCTTATTTTATCCCCCTGGAAGCCTCCAAATAAAA
>NW_011299472.1:0-515 GCF_000146605.3 Meleagris gallopavo | reverse complement strand
TCACAAAGTGAAAACAGTCACGTCTTGGAGGTTTGAGAATAATTCTCTGAATTTAGTGACAACAGCTTCTGTTAAAGCCTTCATTCTTACTTTCACAGTTTGAATTTTAACTTCTGCCTGAGTGCCTTCTGGACTCTCATCTTCAGCACTGCTGCCAGTGCCCCAGGCAGATGCAGAAGGAGCCTGCAGAGGTTGTGCTGTAGTTTTCTCCCCAGGAGTTGGTTGATTTTCCAAAGTAGTCACACGTTCACTTTCCAATTCAGTCTCACCTTCGATGCCTACTGCAAAGAACAAAAAGTAGTGGAAAACAGATGATGAGGTAGCTTAATATGGAGACAATTTTTGGCACCCACGTTATAATTTAACCTAATGTATACTCAACGAATACACAGATGTTGTAATTAAGAACTATCCAGGAAAGTTAGGCAAGTAAGATTATTGCAACAAGAGGATCACAAATGGAAAGCGCTTACCTATGTTGTAGGCTCGCAGTCTTTCCACAAGGAGTGATCTCC
>NW_011299470.1:0-415 GCF_000146605.3 Meleagris gallopavo | reverse complement strand
CATGTCAGACCTAAAAAGGAAGCAGAGCGCAGACTTCATAGAGTGCAACTTGTGCCTCACTGCTCCGTGCATTGCTTGGTGTGCCAAACCCAGCAGGTGTTCAGCAAACCGCACTGAAGTCACGGCAGAGAGCCAGGTGCTCAGCTGGGGACGCGGACGGTCAGCACACTTGTGGGGGAAAAGGGGACCTGGGGCACTTGCTGACAGAAGCCATGGCAGTCAGGCACAAGCTGCAGCTAGTGATGGGCGGGCAGTTGTTGCAGCCAGCTGATTTCCAAGCATTGCCCTGCTCAAGAGGTGACATTGCATGGCAGAAGAAAGCTGGGAAAATGCTTCTTCCTCATGATTTTCACTTGTTGATACTTTCTGTAGGGTTCCTGTCCCAAAGGAGAACTCGGGGATCAAGGCGGTTGAA
>NW_011299469.1:0-307 GCF_000146605.3 Meleagris gallopavo | reverse complement strand
ATTTCCTGGGTTTTAAACCAGCTCTCCCAGACATTTTGGTGTTTGTTTTTGTTTGTTTTGTTGTTTTTTTGTCACATACTTGTTCTTTGCTACTGGTTGCTTCACCAATAGCTGAATGCCATCCATCACTTCTTTATTTTATTATTATGGCCCCACTGGGCTTTATGCTTCAGTGCAGAACTTCTAATTTGAATAACGAGATGTGCAACAGGCAGAGAGCAGAAGGCTGGAATGTGACACAGAAAGACCTGTGCAGCCTTCTTCAGCCTGTGTATTCTGCAACTCAGACACACCCTATGAGTTTGCT
>NW_011299468.1:0-416 GCF_000146605.3 Meleagris gallopavo | reverse complement strand
TAGCAAAGTAAAGAGAGAACAAAGCTCACCAGTGCTTAACAATGGAAAGAAATAACAAAAATTTAACAGCAATGCAAGGCCCCGATACCAACAAGAACCAAAGAGCAAACCAAAGCCAGGAAAACCAGCAAAGGAAAGAAAGAGTATGTAAAAAAAAGCCAAGGAGAGCAAAGCAAAATCACTTGAAATCCTCACAAACAGAGGGGAATACGCTCAGGAAAGGAAAAAGCAGTTCCAAGAATAGAAACAAAAGGGAAAATAAAACAACCCTGGAAAAAAACCCAATGCATTGCAATGCAGAAGGAGCAGGAAACCAAGGCAGAAACCACAGAAAAACAACATGGAAAACAAACCGAGGAAACCAACATCAACCCATGCAGCAGCAGCAGCCTCTGCAGCAACATGAAAATGCAAAA
>NW_011299466.1:0-421 GCF_000146605.3 Meleagris gallopavo | reverse complement strand
ACTGGCTGGCAGCTCTGCTCCCGTGCCGGCTGCGGACCCGCGTACCTTTGGCGGTGACCTCTGGCATTCTGTAGCCCCGCTGTGTGGCGGGGCCATCCTCCCAGAATTGTATCCTGGTCTGCTTCGCACCGGCACGATGCTCCCCATTGGCGCCAGCCATGCCGGAGCTCATCCTTCAGATGCGTCTGCCCTCTGCCAGATGCTCCTTCAGGATGCGGGACCCAGCGCCGGGCATCACCTTGATGCCCCCCCCGGGTGGCCGTGTCACAAACGTCGCCATGGCGACACGGTGACAGCTGGCCGGTGCTGCCAGCTGCCCATGATGACGCCGGCACAGCAGCCTGCTGCCCACAGCCTGCTGACGCGGCTGGAGCCCAGCTCTGCCCCTTGGTGGCTGGCACTCCCCAGACCTGGAGCCCTT
>NW_011299465.1:0-305 GCF_000146605.3 Meleagris gallopavo | reverse complement strand
CGAGACCAACCACATCTCTCCGTGCAGTGTTACGGCACTTGGGAGCACCGCAGCTCTGCTGCCACCTGTTGGACACAATACAGTCATGAAGGCACTGCCCTGCATCCGTGCCTCTTGCACAAACCTGTGCTCCTTGCTCGGAGCACATGGCTGCACTCTGTGCACCATGTTGCTTACCACCAGAGAAGGCTCAGGTACCCAACACCATTTTTTGCTTCCATCTTGTCTGAGAACTGCTCATGATGCACAGCCCTCATCTTTTGCTTTTGGTGAGGTGGGGACTGCCATTGCTTCCTCAGTCCCAC
>NW_011299464.1:0-451 GCF_000146605.3 Meleagris gallopavo | reverse complement strand
CATTTCATGGACCTTCTTCTTTCCTTTGAGCTTGCGCATGAGCTCCTTGCTCATCCACACAGGTCTCCTGCCACCTTTTCCTGATTCTTGCTCACAGGGATGCACCGATCCTGAGCTTGGAAGAAGAGCTGTTTAAATGCTGACCAGCTCTCAGAGGCCCCCTTACCTTCTAACACCCAAGCCCACAGGATAGCTCCAAGTAGGTCCCGGAAGAGATCGAAGTTGGCTCTCCTAAAGTCCAGGGTAGCAATCCTACTTATTGCTTTGCTTCTTCCACTCAGGATCTTGAACTCCACCATCTCATGATCACTACAACCCAAACTGCCCCCAACCTTTACTTCCTTAACAAGTCCATCCCTGTTGGTGAGAATAAGGCCTCCCCGCGTCGGTTCCTCCACCACCTGCATCAGAAAGTTGTCTTCAACGCACTGCAAGAACCGTCTGGACCGTG
>NW_011299463.1:0-410 GCF_000146605.3 Meleagris gallopavo | reverse complement strand
TACTAAGGTGAGGGGGGGGGTTCTGTAATGGGGGATGCTGAGAAGGCAGAGATACTGAATGCCTTCTTTACTCGTCTCAGTGAAAGGCTCTCCCGCAGGAATCCCACACCCTGGAGGTTAGTGAGAGGGTCTGGGGAATGGGAGACTTCCCTTTAGTCAGGAAAGAGGACGTGCGTGAGCGCCTAGGCAGTACTAAGGTCCACAAGTCCATGGGACCTGATGGGGTGAATCCACGTGTGCTGAGGGAGCTGGCGGAGGTCATTGCCGAACCGCTCTCCATCATTTTTGAGAGGTCTTGGACAACAGGGGAGGTCCCTGAAGACTGAAGGATAGCCAATGTCACTCCGGTCTTCAAAAAGGGCAAGAAGGAAGATCCGGGTAATTATAGGCCTGTCAGCCTCACCTCTGTC
>NW_011299462.1:0-314 GCF_000146605.3 Meleagris gallopavo | reverse complement strand
GAAAAAAGAGGAAAAACTACAAAGTGAAAAAGCAATACAAAATACAGTCAAGAAAAGGAAGGGTTCCTGACTTACAGGAAAAAACAAACACTTGGTCACCAACGCCACGTGAGCAGCGCCAGATGAGATGTTTCCAAAAGGAGACCTTCTCTTTTTGCTAAGGCATTTCCAGTTACCCTGACAACTGGCTGCCCAGTTGTCACACGCCAGGATCCCAAAGCAGCGAGGAGAAGCAGGGGCCGCTCAGAAGGGCTCTGCAAACAGAGGAAACTGGAATGAGAGCTGGAAGAGGTGACACTGCAGTCCCACAGCCT
>NW_011299459.1:0-417 GCF_000146605.3 Meleagris gallopavo | reverse complement strand
ATTGAAAACAATGATGAGAATTGTGGATTTATCCTTTACTTAATGAGATAGTTCCCCCAACATTATTACTGTAACTCATTCATTTCTCATTTTATAAAAGGTGATTTTTTTGTTTTGTTTTGTTTTAAGAAAAACTGTTGTTGGTGAGCAAACACTTTTCTTACATTAACAGAGGATTCATATATTATGGGTAAAATGAAGGGAGAAGCCCTGTCCAAGATCTTCCGGAGGGGAAGCCCACTCTTGACGCTTCTGTAACGTGTCAAGCAACCATCGGGGAAAGTATATTAGCTTGAAAATAGTTTACAGGAGCAAGCAAGTACTCTTAACAAACATCTGTTTGGTTCCTTCCTAAATACACTCTACCTCTCATCCAAACCTGTTCCTCCCTCAGTGTAAGATTCCTTTCCTGTGCGT
>NW_011299458.1:0-428 GCF_000146605.3 Meleagris gallopavo | reverse complement strand
TTGGTTGGGGCCGTGTGGCAACGCCAGAGTTCTGTTTGGACCCCCATTGGTTTCTGGGCTCAGATCTGGCATGGAGCAGAAGAAAGATACAGTAGGATTGAAAGACAGTTATTGGCTGTCTATTCGGCATTGCAGGCAATAGAGCCAATAACTCCAACGGCTGAAGTTATAGTCAAGAGCACTCTGCCGATTCAGGGGTGGGTAAAAGATCTGACCCACCTTCAGCCAATGGGCAGAACTGCGAGCCGTGTGGATGGTTATAACTAAGGAACCCGGTGATGGTATCCTGAACACCTGTACGGATAGTTGGGCTGTGTACCGAGGGCTCACTCTGTGGATTGCACAGTGGGCCACCCAAGAATGGACTATCCATGCCCGGCCGATCTGGGGCAAGGACATTGACCAGGTAAATGACCTTCTCAGTCTGG
>NW_011299457.1:0-440 GCF_000146605.3 Meleagris gallopavo | reverse complement strand
CTTTCTATGCTTTTGAAGTGAGAGCGGTATATGCCTTCAAGCAGGTAGCATATAAATAAATCTCTTTTATTTCCTTTTTTCCCTTGGAGCAGTGGTTTGGGAAAACGTGGATGCTTTCTTCTGTGCCGCTGTGTTTCCCTTATAGCGGTGTTCTGGGAGTGGCTTGTGTCGTTGATTTTCAATACTGAAGGAACATAGCATTCTTTTTATTCTGCCTACGTAGAGCTCCCTTTGTTTCCTCTGTAGTTTTGAGTTGTGCTCTGGAACAGAATGTTCAGCTGCATCTAGAAGAGTTGCCAAAGAGGAGCCTGGGGGCAAATGGATGTGGATTTCCCAGACGGAGGTCGTGCGGCTCCTTGCCTCCTCACGAAGCTTTTGCTATTAGCTGGAGGACTGATCACCATAGAGAGCAGCGGATTCGCTGCGCAGTGCGCTTAGGA
>NW_011299454.1:0-510 GCF_000146605.3 Meleagris gallopavo | reverse complement strand
AATGTTGAGGGAACTGGGATTGTTCTGTGGGAGAAGAGAAAGCTCTGGAGATAGCTCATGACAGCTTCCAAGGACTCGAAGGGAGCGCATAAGCAGGAGGGGGCAACGGCTGTTTAGGAGGGTGGATAGCGATAGGACAAGGGGAAATGGTTTTCAAGTGAGACAGGGGAGGTTTAGGTTGGTTATTAGGAGGCAGCTTTTCACGCCCAGGGTGGTGACGCACTGGAATGTGTGCTTGAGAGTCACTTGCAGGATGATCTGCTCCATGATCCGTGACCAGCACAGAGGTGAGACTGACATGCTGGTAGTTCCCCGCGTCACACTTTCTATCCTTCCTAAGAGGTGTGCTGTCACCTTTTTTCTCCTCACCAGGGACTTGACCTGACTGCCTCGACTTGTGAAATACCATGGAGAGTGGCTCGGTGACTGCAGCGGTGAATTCCCTCGGAACTCTGGGACTCATCTCGTCAGGACCCAAAGACTCCTGGATGTTTGGGTCCTCAGGTGGTC
>NW_011299452.1:0-322 GCF_000146605.3 Meleagris gallopavo | reverse complement strand
ACCAACTCTTTTCTCCTGCCACATTATGGAGGAAACTAAATGTAAAGTCACTGTATATACAGATAAAAAAGAAAAAAAAAGTAGAGATTTTGGCAATGCTTGTCCCTCACAAAAGGAATGCTCAGTTATTTGAAGCTACCTGAGAAATCTCCACTCTCTCACTCTACACGTTGTTAAGCACGCCTCGAAGGACAGTTGAGCAATTTTACGTAGGAGGGTGTAAAAGTGGAAAGTGCAGATGATTTTGTCACAGGTATTTTTAGTAGCTACAATGGAATCAAGCAGTGTATGTTTATCACAAGAAAAGGACGGAGAAGTCTGG
>NW_011299450.1:0-460 GCF_000146605.3 Meleagris gallopavo | reverse complement strand
AGAAAAAAGCCTGTCTTGTTCACAATCAAATGTTAGTTTCTTAATGAGAAAGTCAAGGATGCTCACATGCCAAAGCAATAGAAATGTTTTTCGTAATACTATGCAAGTTCCAAGGTCGGTGAATTCTGAGCGGTTTGGCCAACTTCGCACAACTGAACAGACTGCCACCAGGAGAGCTGGGTGCTCCTTTGACAGAAAAGGTCTTTGGCAAGTGTTCTAATCTTATAAAAACACATTTTGCCCTAACAAATCTGAACGAACATTCATAGCTGCCCTGTAAAAACAAGTTTAGAATATATCTTTAGAAAGATATATTTCCAACCAATACCAAGATGAGGCTGTTAAATTCAGCCCACAAATATTTAGCAGTCATAACAGACCAGAATTAAAAACACTGAAACATTACATTCCCTTGCCATGGTGATAGCAGAGCATCAGCCATCATTTATATGGGCTTAGT
>NW_011299449.1:0-443 GCF_000146605.3 Meleagris gallopavo | reverse complement strand
TGAGACACCCTTATCTGTCTCAATCTACCCTCTTATGGACGATCCCCCAAATCGTCCCTTTCCTCCCCTTCCATCTCCTACTTCATATCCTGCTTTTATCCTTGGTCTTTGGGTGCTGAGCAATTCCTTTGTGCATCACTTGCCTTGGATAAGTATATACCTCTATCTGATTATCATTCCTGTTATTTCTCTTCTCCTTTTCGGTCTCAGTAAATAGATTTTATCTCCACCGATGAATTCTTCCTCATTTTCTCTTGTTCTCTCCCCACACCCACTGGGAGGGGGTCAGTGAGAATTAAAGCTGTGTGGTGCTGAGCTGCTGCTGTGTGACAGCACTGCAGTCCTTGTGGTCCCTCCTTCCCTCCATGAACAGGATGCGACACTCATGCAGTTCAGCTGTCAGATCCCCTCAGTGTGGGAAGGTCAGGAGGTGACCTCTCAGC
>NW_011299447.1:0-448 GCF_000146605.3 Meleagris gallopavo | reverse complement strand
GGAGGGGGCATCCACAACCTCGCTGGGCAACCACTTCCAGTGTCTCACCACCCTCACAGTAAAGCATTACTTCCTAGTATCCACCCCCAAACTCTACCCCCTAGCAGCTTAAAGCCCCTCACCCTGTTGCAACGTGCCCCTATAAAATGTCCCTCCCCAGCTTTTTTTAGTCCCCCAGTCGAGAACTGATGGGCTGCTCTAAGGTCTCTTTGGAGCCTTCTCCTCTCCATGCTGAACAGCCCAAAGCTGCCTCAGCCTGTCCCTGTCGGGGAGGTGCTCCAGCCCTCTTCATGGCCCTCCCTTGGCTCTGCTCCAACTACTCCATGTCCTTCTTGTGTTGGGGGCTCCTGGTCTGGATGCAATAGTAGTGTTGAACTTAGGGGCATGGTTTAGTGGGCAATATCGGTGAGAGGTGGACAGTTGGACTAGGTGATCTTAGAGGTCTTCT
>NW_011299446.1:0-504 GCF_000146605.3 Meleagris gallopavo | reverse complement strand
TAATTTACCTCCATATGGATATGGCTGATTGGTTTAGGGTTAAAATCCACTACCAAATGGACAATTTGTCAGTCGTTTTGGGGGATAGAATCCTGCACATAGGCGACGTGGGATTATCCTCCTGTTCCCGTGCCTTGTGCTCAATATATTACAAATACATATAATGAATATGTATGTACCCCCAAACCTCAGCCCATCCCTCCTCTCCTTGATCAAATCCTGGCTGAGCGTGAAATTAAACTTGCAAATTGCAGCCTTTTCTTTGCCTTGCCACGTCTTTGTTCTTGTCAGCTTCATTATTATGCACATTTCTCACGCACACACCTTGGGTATTTCAGGGTGTGAGGAAGGAAAATTAGCCAGAAAGAATCATTTGGGACAGAGAGCATCCACTATTTAAATTCCTCCCTGGAAGCCCTTTCATTGTTAATTATGAACAGGTTTGCAAGCAGCTTAGATTTTAATTTTTAAGCTGGTTTTGATGTTCAAAAATCTACTTTTGTT
>NW_011299445.1:0-424 GCF_000146605.3 Meleagris gallopavo | reverse complement strand
GACGTTGAGAGAAGGAAGAGCATGCAATACAGTGACAAAGACTGAAAAATTCTCAAAAGGTGGAATCCATGAGAGATAGGCTGCCATTCTCTACTTCTTCCACACCTCTCCAGTTTAGCTGTTGGTGTACATGTATGTACGTGTTGGTATACAGTGTGAAATGTGAAATATCCATTTGATTCCTTCTTGTTTTGCCCAGTCCTGTACATACTTGCACGAGAAATGGGAGCCATTGTCACTTTGGATGACATCAGGGGTAGATAAATTTTTAAACTCGGATGTTAATCCTCTAATTGTATTTTGCCCATGTGCTTTCTGATGCTTGGTTGCTACAAGGAAGCCAGAAGCTATTTCCATTTCTGTAAGGTCATACCAGTAGCCTGCTGAGGATATGAGTGGTCCAGTGTTAGTCATGATTAGCCAT
>NW_011299444.1:0-509 GCF_000146605.3 Meleagris gallopavo | reverse complement strand
GTTCATTACCTGCTGGACACATCTCACACCACTGACTGGAGGAGCCCAGGCAATCCTTCAACTCCATCAGGCTGCAAAAATGAAATACAGAAGAGACGCAGAACGTAATTTAAAACACAACAAGGATGCACACAATGCCCTTAAAAAACACCGCATGGATGCAATTAGCACATGAATTACAGCCATCCAGCTTGAGATCCTCCAGAAAAGCAGAGCTCACAGCTCTGAAAGAAAGCAGGAATCACTCACCCCATTCTAAGGGCTCACCCCACACCCCAAAGGAAGCAGTCTCCAGATTCACATGCTGCTCTTACACCTAGCAGCCCTTCAGTGCACTTGCCATCCCCCAAAAAGACAAGATCACAGCCCTGAAAGAAAAAAAGAAACCACTTACCCCATTCCAAGGACCAATAGTCCCCCACACTCTCAAGTGAAGGAAGCAGCTTCCAGGTCCAAATACCTACCAGCCCTTAAGTACGCTCAGGGTTCCCTGCTAAGAAAGAGAGAGA
>NW_011299442.1:0-366 GCF_000146605.3 Meleagris gallopavo | reverse complement strand
CCTGGTGGACAAAGAGCTGGACATAAGCCAGTAGTGTGCACTTGCAGCCCAGAAGGCCAACTGTATCCTGGGCTGCATTCAAAGAGGAGCGACCAGCAGGGAGAGGGAGGTGATTGTCCCCCTCGACTCGGCTCTGGTGCGGGGGCCCCCATGTGCAGCACTGCGTCCAGGCCTGGGGCTCCAGCACGGGAATGATGTGGAGCTTTTGGAGCAGGTCCAGAGAAGGGCCACGGAGATGATCAGAGGGCTGGAGCACCTCTCTTAGAAAGAAATGTTGAGGGAACTGGGATTGTTTCTGTGGGAGAAGAGAAAGCTCTGGAGATAGCTCATGACAGCCTTCCAAGACTCGAAGGGAGCGCATAAGCA
>NW_011299441.1:0-482 GCF_000146605.3 Meleagris gallopavo | reverse complement strand
GGATGGTCAGCATGGGGGAGTCGGATCACATCGCAAACCTACCTGCATACAAGCAGCGCACCAACATGGGGTGCATCGTGTTCATTACCTGCTGGACAGATCTCACACCACTGACTGGAGAGCCAGGCAATCCTTCAACTCCATCAGGCTGCAAAAATGAAATCAGAAGAGACGCAGAACATAATTTAAAACACAACAAGGATGCACACAATGCCCTTAAAAAACACCCACCGCATGGATGCAATTAGCACATAGCCCTATTAATGACAGCCATCCAGCTTGAGATCCTCCAGAAAAGCAGAGCTCACAGCTCTGAAAGAAAGCAGGAATCACTCACCCCATTCTAAGGGCTCACCCCACACCCCAAAGGAAGCAGTCTCCAGATTCAGATGCTGCTCTTACACCTAGCAGCCCTTCAGCGCACTTGCCATCCCCCAAAAAGAGACGATCACAGCCCTGAAAGAAAAAAGAAACCACTTACC
>NW_011299435.1:0-441 GCF_000146605.3 Meleagris gallopavo | reverse complement strand
GAGTGATTCCTGCTTGATTTCAGAGCTGTGAGCTCTGCTTTTCTGGAGGATCTCAAGCTGGATGGCTGTAATTAATAGGGCTATGTGCTAATTGCATCCATGCGTGGGTGTTTTTTTAAGGGCATTGTGTGCATCCTTGTTGTGTTTTAAATTACGTTCTGCGTCTCTTCTGATTTCATTTTGCAGCCTGATGGAGTTGAAGGATTGCCTGGGCTCCTCCAGTCAGTGGTGTGAGATGTGTCCAGCAGGTAATGAACATCATGCACCCCATGTTGGTGCGCTGCTTGTATGCAGGTAGGTTTGCGATGTGATCCGACTCCCCCATGCTGACCATCCACAGCTAGATCAAGTTGCTCAGAGTCTGAGCCAGGCTCACCTTGAAAGGGTCAGCACATCCACCATGTCTCTGGCAACCTGTGCCACTGCCTCAGCACCCTCACT
>NW_011299434.1:0-482 GCF_000146605.3 Meleagris gallopavo | reverse complement strand
GAATAAGGCTGGCTCTCATTTGCAAGGTACAAACTAGAAAACGAAGGGAGGGGGGAGCTGACAGTTGCTGGAGGATGGTTGATAGAAGAACAAGCTACTAATTCTTTGAAATTTTTTTACAGCGCAAAACACGCTGTAAGGCATCTTAATGCTAAAAAAAACAGGCATGTGTTATCAACCCTAGGCCATTTTTTCCTGTTACCGGAGGTGACCAACATAAAATAAAATTGATGATGTCAGTCAAAAACAGCTAAGCACAAAGCTTGGCTTTGTTATCTTAAGTCAGAAGGTATGATAGGCCATGCCATATGGCTCTAATCCTCCTATATCTTCCATCACCTAACAGGCAACCTTCATGTAGCATGACCTTATTTGGCTGGTCTCAGGTTAGGGCTGCCCAAAGGGGATTTTTCTGTTTTTGCTATATCCAAAGGTTTATGTTGATTTTTTTTTTGAGCCCTGCAAACTATAAATCCGACTGA
>NW_011299433.1:0-325 GCF_000146605.3 Meleagris gallopavo | reverse complement strand
CACTGTGGAGATGGGGACAGGGGCTGTGGCTGCTGCCCCCAGGGGACCCACATCCCGCCCTGGGCTGCTGACAGCCCTCCTCCTGCCCAAAGTCCTGCGGCACAAACCCTGCAGGGACGAGGCTTCTCCACGGTCAGAGACACCTTCTGACATCCTCTGCTGACCAACGGGGTCCTCTGAAGAAGAACAAAGACCCTGATGGTCACTGACATCCTCCAGCGATCAAGAAAGACCTCAGCAAAGCCACGCTCTCGTGTCCGTCTGTGTCCTTGTCCCCACGCTCAGCAGGAACCGCTGACGTCTGTCCCTGCCTGGCAGAGGCCGC
>NW_011299432.1:0-342 GCF_000146605.3 Meleagris gallopavo | reverse complement strand
GGGTCCGTCAGGTGGTCCAGAACCTGATCTGCCATGGCAGTGTGGGGATGGGAAGGGGGTGTGTGGGACTGAGGAAGCAATGGCAGTCCCCACCCTCACCAAAGCAAAGATGAGGGCTGTGCATCATGAGCAGTTCTCAGACAAGATGGAAGCCAAAATGGTGTTGGGTACCTGAGCCTTCTCTGGTGGTAAGCAACATGGTGCACAGAGTGCAGCCATGTGCTCCGAGCAAGGAGCACAGGTTTGTGCAAGAGGCCCG
Organism: Meleagris gallopavo; assembly: GCF_000146605.3. Taxonomy (NCBI): domain Eukaryota; kingdom Metazoa; phylum Chordata; class Aves; order Galliformes; family Phasianidae; genus Meleagris; species Meleagris gallopavo. The sequence continues at coordinate 83 of NW_011299432.1, read as the reverse complement.
GATGCAGGGCAGTGCCTTCATGACTGTATTGTGTCCAACAGGTGGCAGCAGAGCTGCGGTGCTCCCAAGTGCCGTAACAACTG
>NW_011299431.1:0-486 GCF_000146605.3 Meleagris gallopavo | reverse complement strand
CTTTCAAATGTACTCAAAGAAAAACAGACACAAATCTGCCTGTTAATATCAAGATGGCACCAATTTGAGACTTGTACAGAAGCTCACATTAGGGCAACTGACACTCTCTGTCTCAACATTTGAAGGGCCACACCCTGTAAGGTCTGAAAGAGATGATTTCAAAACTATGCTGAATTTACCACAAGAGTGGGAATAGTAGGCATCCAGGAGTTTTATATACCTGGCCTTTTAACACCTTCAACTCTCACTGACAATTAAAGGCAGTCAGCAATTTACAGGATCAAGCCTTAGAGAGCACAAGATAGTTAACTGCTGCATTAATTCACAAAGGTTTCTAGAGAGCTGCCAGAACTTTCTGAAAATCTTCCAGTTAAACATATTTCAATGCTTTCCTGCAAACACCCATGCACTGCAATATGTTGCAGAACTAAAGCAGCATCTAAATAAAACTCCCATTTAGGCTGTAAATTAAACATCTTCATTACA
>NW_011299430.1:0-504 GCF_000146605.3 Meleagris gallopavo | reverse complement strand
TGTGGAAGTGGAGTGAAGGTGATGAGGCATATGGGTGCCTTTGTGCCTTTGTGTGGGTGCTGCACATATAAGAGGGAGAAGCCAAAACTCTCCCTTTCAGCAGCAAAAGCTGGGTGTTTGGTATTTGATTTAACTTCCAAATTTTGATGCTGACATCAGTGTGATTCTGATTCTATTCTCCAAGTATTGCAGGTAATCCTACCTACCAAAATTAAAGGGAATTATTAAGTCTTGATTTTCTGCAATGTGCAATGCAAATTTAAAGATGATTTATTCAATACCAAAATATTCCTTGGACCGAGAAGCCTGTCTTTGTCAGAGGAGCACTGAATAAAAGCTCATTTTCTGCTGTCAAGTGAAGCTGGCAAACTGAGGAATACATATGGTAGTTTATAACCAGCTTTTTAAATGAAAATAAGAGGCTGTCACAAATATTTGTGAAAATTATGTGCTAATTTTTTTTTACTCAGCTTTTTTTTCTTTTTTTCCCTGAAATCAGTTTAA
>NW_011299429.1:0-374 GCF_000146605.3 Meleagris gallopavo | reverse complement strand
AAAAGAGTTGAAGGCTACAAAGTCCAAAGGCAAGGACATGCCAGAATGTGTAGCCCCATCTTTTCCCATTAACTACATACTGGGCTTCTGTATGTCCCACTGGAAATATTCCCTGAGAGGCCTCCTAGCCAAATTTCCTTTGTCTTTTTGCTGCTATCTGCTTCTGTGGTACCCATGTTTCTTGCTTTACAGCAAGAAGAAAAGAACAGAAAGAGAGGAGAGCGGAAATGAAGGTGGCTTCTCTGAGAGCTGCTGCTGCACGTGCAGAGGTGAGTCCTTGGCACTTACAGGGCAGCACAAGCCAGCCCAACTCAGTGCTCCATGTCTCATTGCAGTCAATAAACAATCACAATTATGGACTCACAAGGAGTGCA
>NW_011299428.1:0-458 GCF_000146605.3 Meleagris gallopavo | reverse complement strand
CTGCAGTGCTGCGTCCAGATGTGGAGTCCTCAGTGCAGGGAGACATGGAGCTGTGCGAGTGCATCCAGAGTACAGCCACAACACGAACCAAGGATGGAAACCCCTCTCCTGTAAGCAAGGAGAGCTGGGCTGTTCAGCCTCCTGGAGAAGTGAAGGCTCCAAGGGAACCTGGTAACAGCCTTTCAATACCTCAAGGAAAGAACAAGGGAAAATGGAGGTGAAATCTAAGGAAAATGTCTTGTACAGTGAGGGTGCTGAGGCAGTGGCACAGGTTGCCAGAGACATGGTGGATGTGCTGGCCCTTTCAAGGTGAGCCTGGCTCAGACTCTGAGCAACTTGATCTAGCTGTGGATGGTCAGCATGGGGGAGTCGGATCACATCGCAAACCTACCTGCATACAAGCAGCGCACCAACATGGGGTGCATGATGTTCATTACCTGCTGGACACATCTCACACC
>NW_011299427.1:0-318 GCF_000146605.3 Meleagris gallopavo | reverse complement strand
ACTAAAAGTTTAAAAAAAAATAAAAAACAAATAATATAAAAAAAAATCCTAAAATACTTTTATTCAATAATTAAAATCTGTTGAGGAGACAGATATACAACGCAAATGATTGTAGGCTACAGCCGTGCTGTACGTGGGGAAGCTGTGAGGGCCCAGCAGGGGCTAAGCCAGGCCAGGACTTCCCCTCCCCACAGCCCTGCAGTGCTGTGATCCTCCCTTCATGCTCAGTGCCATCATGTTTGTGTTGTGCACAATAACAACTATTTTTAAGGTCACTTTTTAAACTTCCCGCCCGCACAGTGATATCATCAAGTTTCC
>NW_011299426.1:0-322 GCF_000146605.3 Meleagris gallopavo | reverse complement strand
CTACAAGAACGGCAGTTTCCCCCCCAAAAATACGCCATTTTCACCCAGAAATTGCAGTATTCTCCCCAGAAATAGCACGTTTTCTTCCGGAAATAGCAGATTTCTCCATGAAATATGACATTTTGGAACAGAAATACCAGTTCTCTCACAACAAAATCAGCGTTTTCTACCAGAAATACCAGTTTTTCTCCCGGAAATACGGCATTTAACTCTCAGAAATGGCAGCTTTCTCCCCAAAAAAGTGTATTTTCTCCAACAAGTGACAGTTTTATCACAAAAATAAGACATTTTCCACCACAAATACCAGTTTTCTCCCAAAAAT
>NW_011299425.1:0-397 GCF_000146605.3 Meleagris gallopavo | reverse complement strand
GGGAACTGAGGAAGCAATGGCAGTCCCCACCTCACCAAACCAAAGCAAAGATGAGGGCTGTGCATAATGAGCAGTTCTCAGACAAGATGGAAGCCAAAATGGTGTTGGGTACCTGAGCCTTCTCTGGTGGTAAGCAACATGGTGCACAGAGTGCAGCCATGTGCTCCGAGCAAGGAGCACAGGTTTGTGCAAGAGGCCCGGATGCAGGGCAGTGCCTTCATGACTGTATTGTGTCCAACAGGTGGCAGCAGAGCTGCGGTGCTCCCAAGTGCCGTAACAACTGCACGGAGAGATTGTGTTGGTCTCTGTGGAACAGCAAGGAAGTGGAATGTGCATTTCCCACAATGCCCCGGAACCTCACTTTGCTGACTGGTCATTGTCTGCCCAGCAGGTAAGG
>NW_011299424.1:0-461 GCF_000146605.3 Meleagris gallopavo | reverse complement strand
CATGCTAGGGGATGAAAGGACGTGAGCGTAGTCCTGCTCCATAAGGCCTGGGAGTACTGGTGGGTGGGAGCTGGACACAAGCCAGCAATGGGCCCTTCCAGCCCAGAAAGCCAACCGTATCCTGGGCTGCATCCAAAGATGCGCAGTCAGCGGGCGAAGGGAGGAGATCCCCCATCCCTCTGCTCTGCGCTGGTCAGGCCTCAGCTGCAGTGCTGCGTCCAGATGTGGAGTCCTCAGTGCAGGGAGACATGGAGCTGTGCGAGTGCATCCAGAGTACAGCCACAAACGCGAACCCAAGGATGGAACCCCTCTCCTGTAAGCAAGGAGAGCTGGGCTGTTCAGCCTCCTGGAGAAGTGAAGGCTCCAAGGGAACCTGGTAACAGCCTTTCAATACCTAAAGGAAAGAACAAGGGAAAATGGAGGTGAAATCTAAGGAAAATGTCTTGTACAGTGAGGGTGCT
>NW_011299419.1:0-503 GCF_000146605.3 Meleagris gallopavo | reverse complement strand
AAGAGGTTTGTCCTTCTCAGAGGCTGGAATACCCAAACTGCCTTTCCAACATATTCTTTACATGTACAACAGGGACTTTATCTCCCTCTACGGTATGTAGGGAGCTGGACTGGGTTGGACCACCACGATTGATAGATCCTCTGGTATTGACTAACCAGGTGGCTTCTGCCAAATGCTTCTCCCAGTGCTTAAATGTACCGCCTCCCATTGCTTTCAGCATAGTTTTTTAACAACCCATTGTATCGTTCAATCTTACCTGAGGCCGGTGCATGGTAGGGAATATGGTAAATCCACTGAATACCATGACCTTTAGCCCAGGTACCTACAAGAGAATTTTTAAAATGAGTCCCATTATCTGACTCAATCCTTTCTGGGGTACCATGTCGCCACAGGACTTGTGTCTCAAGACCTAGTATGGTATTTCGGGCGGTAGCGTGGGGTACTGCATAGGTTTCAAGCCACCCAGTTGTTGCCTCCACCATGGTGAGCACATAACGCTTACC
>NW_011299418.1:0-352 GCF_000146605.3 Meleagris gallopavo | reverse complement strand
CCAGGGCCCAAAGCCACAGCACAGGAGCCGGCACCAGCTCAGGCCTAAAGCACAGACACAGAGCCCTACGCCGCCCCGGGGCCTGAAGGTGCAGCCACAGCCCGAGAGGCCGGCACCAGGCCTGGGGCCCAAAGCCAGAGGCAGAGGCCAGCACCGGCCCTGGGGCACCGATGTGGGTTCCTGTTGGTTTCTGCTGATTCCTATAGGACTCCAGTGACCGCTCTGAGGCCATACTGGTCCTTACTGGTTGTTACTTAGCCATATTGCACTTTTCTGGTCCATACTGGTGTGCATTCCTCCCAGTTCCCACCAATTCCTCTGGGACTCCACTGATCACTATGAGGCCATATTG
>NW_011299416.1:0-434 GCF_000146605.3 Meleagris gallopavo | reverse complement strand
AAAAGCAGAAGAGAGCACACCCCTGTGCAGCTGCACCTTTCAAGCTCCTGTGGAACAGGCGCAGTTAGGCGCCCGGCCCCCCGACCATTCCCTTCCCGCGTGACTTCTTCCTCCCAGACCAACGGAGGCGAGCCGTGCGGGGCCTCGCAGCGCACAAGAGTCAGACCCCGAGTGCAAACGCCTGCCAGTGCTTTGCAAAGTCACGGGAAAAAGAGAGCGGAGCTTTGGCCACACGCTGCCTGTAGCCAGTAGTTTCCAAAGGCCTTCCCGCACCACGCGCGCAGGCGCTCCGTAGCGAGAGCCCCCGGAGCGCCTCCGTGCAGCTGCCAAGCCGAGTCTGCGGGAGGCTCCGACAGGACGGGGAAAGGCTCGGGAGCTGCTCTGCCCCGTGACGTCCCCGATGCGCGTCCCGCCCTGGGGATGGTCGCCGTACC
>NW_011299414.1:0-470 GCF_000146605.3 Meleagris gallopavo | reverse complement strand
TGAAAGAAGCGTTCGTCACTAGATGGCACAACAGGCACGTCTGAGAACATCGAGGGCTTGCTGAGGCTCTGCAGTGGATTTCACAGCACACAGTGCTACTAAACCATTTGTCTTTTTTTTTCTTTTGCAGCACGCAGGGTAGTACTGCCTGAAAGCTACGAGGCCAGCGACCCAGCGACTCTGGAACCTCAGTCCTCTCCTGATCTGTCATTCAGAAGTAGTAAGTCAGGTAAAAGGAAGAGGGAGACTACCAAAGAGCATTACTTTTTTTCTTTTTCTTGTTAATATGCTTCTCTCTGTAGCTTCAGTAACTGCTTATTTTCAGTAGAATAATTCTAAAAGCTCACTGAAGTGGTAAATTCACCCTCAGCAAGTTTGCTGATGATACGAAGTTGGGAGGATTGGCTGACACGCCTGAAGGCTGTGCTGCCATTCAGCGAGACCTGGACAGGCTGGAGAGCTGGGCAGTA
>NW_011299412.1:0-569 GCF_000146605.3 Meleagris gallopavo | reverse complement strand
CACAAAGATGTGGCACATCCCACCAGAAAGACCATTTCCTAGCCCCCAAAAGATGGCATTTACTCCCAGAAACACCAGCTTTCTCACACATTCCTCACCTTTTCCCCCCACATAAGACCTTTTCACCCAGAAATGACAGTTCTCTTAGGAATACCTCCCAGTTCCCCCTAATCTGCTACACTACACTCCGCACTATGACACTTTCTCCCAAACTAGGACACTTTCTCCCAGAAAGGCCGCTTTTTCCCCCCAAAGTACACCGTTGGCTTCCAAAAAGAACACATTCTCCCCAGGAAATACCTCCCTTCTCCAATACAATGACATTACCTCCCACGTAATGCTACCTTGGGCCCAAACATTGGACAGCTTCTCCCACAACTACTACTTTTCCATCCAAAAGAGGACATCTTCTCCCCAGAGAATGCTATTTCCTCCCGGAAACAAAGCAGCTTTCTCACAAATGGGTGGCATTTTCCAACCAACTATGCTACTCTCTCCCAGAAAGAGCACTTTTCTGACAAGTACCTTCCCTTTTCTCTCAAAAATACTGCTGGACACTCCTCAACAGG
>NW_011299410.1:0-533 GCF_000146605.3 Meleagris gallopavo | reverse complement strand
CTTAAAGGACATAGAGTAGAATGACTTCATTTGTCTCCACTTAATTTTTTCTCTAGAATCCTAATGCTAATATAACAGACTGTGGCTGAGGAGAATGTGTTACGGAACCTTTTGTTGAAAAATGCTAAGAGATCAACAGGTAGCTCCTTTTTTCTTAAGTGTCTGTAAGTGTTGATCCAACATGCAGTAGTGAGGTAACACCTCAGTCTACCTAAACTGTTTGGTAAGTGTTTGCAGCAGCTCTTTGGACTGCTTCGGGGGCCATATTGTGGAAGATCCTGCTTACTTATAGCACAGATCATTTCAATTGGATGTGCAGTCCATTTTGTTAGTTTTTGATTCATATTTTCTATGTTGTTAAAAGAAGGTATATAAAGAAACCTGCTTAGGGATCTTATTCTGGTGAGTTTTGTTGGCATAGAATATCACTACACCGATGGAACAGTTAAGACAGATTTCATTATGGCAGTAGACTACTCATCCAGGATGATGATACCAATGAATTACTCTTAAACGAACTAAGAGAGACCTCT
>NW_011299407.1:0-470 GCF_000146605.3 Meleagris gallopavo | reverse complement strand
CTTGCTCCAATTTGTCGATCCGAGCTTTTTAGGAGCTGATTTCATTTCTAAATTACCTGATCTTGTCTCTGCTTGATTTCAAGCATTCAGCAGTGGCCATGCCACTGTGGATGCAGCTAATTGCCTTTCCTTCGTAGTTAAGACATCTTTGTCCAGTCCCTGAAAGTATTCTGTTAAGCGTACTGGGGAAATACTCCCCAGAGTACGCAGGGGACCCCATTTCTCAATTATAGTTGCCAGTTGATAAGAAGGAGATCCCAGAAACCCTGGGATCTGCCCGGGGATCATTTTAACTAGGGGAATGGTGTTCTCCCCCTTGACCCATTTATAGAAACCCCATAAAAGAGACATGATGTAAAGTGGATTTACATCAAACAATTGCCTGGCTCGCCAATTGTTTAATCAATGGATATACAGATGGTATAGATCCATATCCAGGAGCTCGGCTAATAGAACATATATTGGAGAAA
>NW_011299406.1:0-507 GCF_000146605.3 Meleagris gallopavo | reverse complement strand
CAGCAAGGTGCAGTGCTCTATTGAAACATATCTGATGGCCACTTCTGCAACAATCAGGCTGAGACAGAATCCAAGAGAGAGGGGCTTCCAACTTTCCAGGCTGATGTATGCACCTAAATGAACGAGGACTGACAGGTCTGCTCAAAACTTCAGCTGTGGAGAACTCCAGAATCTAGAAGCCCCTCGAGGGCCTGAGGGAAGAGGGTGTGCAAGGTGCCCAGGTGAATAAACTTTCTGAGCAGGTGAGCAGGCTGCAATCAGAAAGAAAGATTGATGCTTGGTATCATGCAGCCCAACACAGGCAGCCCAACAACCGTGTCTTCTGTACTTGCAAGGGTAAGAAACTAAGCAAGCTTCCAACTCTGAGGAGATAGACCACAAAATCATGCAGGATGAGGGAGACTGGAGCAGAAGGAGTCTTCCCCTTGTTCCTCAAGTCCTCCTAGCCAACAAATACAAAGCTCTGGGTAAGGAAAGTGAACAGAGCATGGATAATATTTCAAAACC
>NW_011299405.1:0-467 GCF_000146605.3 Meleagris gallopavo | reverse complement strand
AGTTGCAGGTGACCGCTCAAACTCTGTATTGGAGAGGGACCCCTGGCAGTAGTGGGGTGCTGGAAAACGACTACTAAAAGGGGTCCCCTCCTCCCAGGAGCCCCCTAGGCCTTGCGTGGACCTTCAACCCCAAGGCAGTGCCCCTCCCCAGCAGCCAGTGCTTCCCAGGATGGAAATAGTATTGCCGCAGTGCCAAACACATGGCTGCAGAGTGCCGTGCCTGCAGCACAGCCCCCCACCCCCAACTGACAACGGGGTGCAGGGGGTCCCCCAGCAGCCCTTCTCCCCCCCGGCACTGCGGGAACACTGAGCTGCACTGTCACTTAGCACCACTTAGGGAAGATTGCACCATTCTCATGTATGAGCTGCAAATGTCTGTTTTGCTCTGTGTTCTTTTTAATTTTATTTTTTAATGAGTTTGTATTCTGAAATCAACACTAAATTCTCTTTTCTGACAGGTGTCGTTT
>NW_011299404.1:0-442 GCF_000146605.3 Meleagris gallopavo | reverse complement strand
TTTTTTTTCTGTGCTACACTTTACCTTTTTAAAATGGTTGTTGGTTGGTTTTGTTTTTTGTTTTTGTTTTTTTTCCCAATATTGTGGTAGAAAAAGGGCCACATGCAGATGTATTCATTGCTTTGCCAGTATGAATACAGTTTGTATACCTTAGTTAAGTTACAGGTGGAAATCTGATTGCTTATGTTCTAGCTACAGTCTTGAGTGCTTAATGTAGTGACGTAGTATATAGATCTTTGCCTCTAGTTTGTGTTTAAGATACTGTGAATGAAATAGTGATTTTGAGGTTGACAAAATATTCCAGCAAACAGGAAACCTTTTGGTGTTTGTTTTATAAATCAAAACAAAATTACTTATGGTTCATCTGTTCTCATATTCTTGTTTACTGCAGTTTTAAATACTGTAATCCATCTTACTGTATGGCAATTCAGCACATATATTC
>NW_011299403.1:0-479 GCF_000146605.3 Meleagris gallopavo | reverse complement strand
TTTGCTCCTGCATTCCCAGCTCACTGCGTCTCGTTGGCCAGGAACTGGGGTGCACGTTAAGAGAATTTCAGAGCTTTACAGTGGTGAATTTAGCACTTAGAGGCACTCAGCAGTCACAAGAGTTGAGGGGAGCACCATGCAAGGCTGGTGCTTGGCCAACGGGCGACCTGCAGTCACGAGAGGCATCACCAAGAGGCTGCACGAGTGTGCACTAACACAGCTGCATATGTCCCCTTTTAAGAGGTCACAGAATAGAATAGCTTATTTCTTTTTTCTTTTTTTCCTATTTGTTTTTTTTTCTATTTTCCTTCCTGCATTTTAGGTGGTTCTTTTCAAGCTGTTCATCCTCACGCTTCCCTCTTTTCACCTCTCGCTTTCCTCGAGCGCTTCAAACAAGACAGAGTTCCTCCCCATGGTGAGAGCTCTTGCTGGGGTGGCTTTGGGCAGCAAAGTGCTGCTGGGCACCAGGCAGCTCCTGC
>NW_011299402.1:0-479 GCF_000146605.3 Meleagris gallopavo | reverse complement strand
AGCCTGCCGGCACCGCTCTTGCTCAGGGTCAGGCTCAGCCGTCAGTGCAAGACGCTTGTGCGTCCCTTCAGCAGCGCTCCACGCGCAAAGTCCGACCCAGCGGGGGCCATGATCTTCGGAAGGGGAGGACATGTACAGCACCTGCGCACGGCCCGATTCTTCTGCAAGTCTTCACCAGCAATGGCAACGAGACCTCTCACGAGCGTCGGCCTGAGGAAGCAACAGAATTGCTATCAACCAGATTGCTTCAGCCTTACGCACCATGACCAGGGAGCTAAGCATTTCAGGTGAAGGAGGAATGTCTTTCATCTACCAGCAGAGCTTGGGAAGCCAAAATTACCCTTTCTGAAGGCGCCTTGTGTTTTTGCCACTTCAGCTCCCTCGGGGCCATCAGGCTCAGTATAAATAGGCGCCTCGTTTCCCAGCTGCTCTATTCCCTGCTTGGGCCTTGCTCTCCTCTGTGAAGCCAGTAAGTCCGC
>NW_011299401.1:0-381 GCF_000146605.3 Meleagris gallopavo | reverse complement strand
ATTTCTTCAAAATAACTCTCTGACTGCAAAGATGTAATAGTTCAGTTAAAGTGTATGTGAATGCATGTGCCTATCTTGTAGCATGTGAGTAACTGATAAACATCAGTTCATATTCCCAGAGGTTATATGATACATTACCAAATCCCAATCAGCATAATCTACCTTATTCACTCATTCTAGAGCTCTACAGGTTGCAAACTACAAGTTTTTGTCACTTGTAGGAATCAGAATGGCGTTTTAAATTGTGCAAGCTGGCAACTGCACCTGCAGCTTTCTTATTTATGATCTAATTTACAGCATTCTTTTCTGAGACAAATTATATTTAAACTAAAAAAAAGAAAACCCTAAAAAACTGGAGTAGCATTTCTGTTCTAAGAAGAA
>NW_011299400.1:0-303 GCF_000146605.3 Meleagris gallopavo | reverse complement strand
AATGAAATCAAGACCTTTGAGGTTTTGTATGAAAACAACTACAAACAAAATAAACAATCTAGAGGTTAGTGCTCTTTCCTGAGATATACACAATTAAAGTTCAAGTGCTTCTACTTCTTGATATAAGTTGGACCTAGTCAGATGGACCTGTTGGTCTCCATTCTGGCTTCAATGAATCAGCATTCAGTGGATGTTGTATCTTAACACAAAGGAAAATTGTATCCAGAATCAATGTCTATTTAAAAGGGCAAGGAATTTAAGCAGCCTTCATCTCAGCAGTAGATGTGCCAACATGAACAGCTG
>NW_011299399.1:0-488 GCF_000146605.3 Meleagris gallopavo | reverse complement strand
TTGCTCATCTCCTCATTGCTTTGTCTGTCTTGCCTGTATCCAACCGTTTTCTCTATAGCACTTTTCATCTTCTGCACTTCTTTCTTACCTGCATCCTTTCTTCTTCTTCTTCTCTTCTGCTCTTCTTTCTTTCTGTCTTGTCTGTATGCGCTCTTCCCCTCTTCTGCTCCTTGAGTGCTTTTGTCAGCATCCAATCTGTGCGCCACAGCTCTACGTCAGACTTCATTTTGGGGTGGAGGAAGGTATGTAGGGCCAGATTTGTACCAGAAAAGCTGTTGTGCTGTGCCCAGAAGGTGATGAAGAAGAGCCGTCAGGAGCCAGCAGCACAAAGGCAGCGTGTTTCTGCGAAGGCCACAGCGTAAGCACACGTGAACTTGGAAGGACTCCTTTGTACGTCTGCAGGAACTGGTTTTGAGTGGAGAATTTTCTGGAGTTGTTTCCAGTTGTTGCTCAGAGGAGCTGAGGCTTTTCTCCTCGTGTCTTTGCAG
>NW_011299398.1:0-512 GCF_000146605.3 Meleagris gallopavo | reverse complement strand
CCCCTGTCTCACTTCAAACCATTTCCCCTTGTCCTATCGCTATCCACCCTCCTAAACAGCCGTTGCCCCCTCCTGCTTTATGCGCTCCCTTCGAGTCTTAGAAGGCTGTCATGAGCTATCTCCAGAGCTTTTCTCTTCTCCCCACACAAACAATCCCAGTTCCGTCAACATTTCTTTCTAAGAGAGGGGCTCCAGCCCTCTGATCGTCTTCGTGGCCCTTCTCTGGACCTGCTCCAAAAGCTCCACATCATTCCTGTGCTGGAGCCCCAGGCCTGGACGCAGTGCTGCACATGGGGTCGCACCAGAGCCGAGTCGAGGGGGACAATCACCTCCCTCTCCCTGCTGGTCGCTCCTCTTTGAATGCAGCCCAGGATACAGTTGGCCTTCTGGGCTGCAAGTGCACACTACTGGCTTATGTCCAGCTCTTTGTCCACCAGGATCCCCGAGTCCTCCGCAGGGCTGCTCCCAAGGGCTTCTACGCCCAGTTTGTACAAGCATCTGGGTTTCCCCTT
>NW_011299396.1:0-496 GCF_000146605.3 Meleagris gallopavo | reverse complement strand
GCACGGGGAATGATGTGGAGCTTTTGGAGCAGGTCCAGAGAAGGGCCACTAAGACGATCAGAGGGCTGGAGCACTCTCTTAGAAGAATGTTGAGGGAACTGGGATTGTTTGTGTGGGAGAAGAGAAAGCTCTGGAGATAGCTCATGACAGCCTTCCAAGACTCGAAGGGAGCGCATAAGCAGGAGGGGGCAACGGCTGTTTAGGAGGGTGGATAGCGATAGGACAAGGGGAAATGGTTTTTAAGTGAGACAGGGGAGGTTTAGGTTGGTTATTAGGAGGCAGCTTTTCATGCACAGGGTGGTGACGCACTGGAATGTGTGCTTTAGAGTCACTTCCAGGATGATCTGCTCCATGATCCGTGACCAGCACAGAGGTGAGACTGACATGCTGGTAGTTCCCCGCGTCACACTTTCTATCCTTCCTAAGAGGTGTGCTGTCACCTTTTTCTCCTCAGCAGGGACTTGACCTGACTGCCTCGACTTCTGAATTGAGCCAT
>NW_011299394.1:0-350 GCF_000146605.3 Meleagris gallopavo | reverse complement strand
AAATTCCTCCTCCAGTGTAGTAATACAAATTAAGTCCATTTATGTAGTTTAGGTAGAAAAAAAGACTTCTGCTGGTCTCGGTAACACAGCTACAAAAGCACTGTACAGGATATTCGCAGATATGGCGTAAGCCAAAGTTTGGAACAGAACACTTCCTTTGTTGATTCTGCTTTTGTTGATGTACATTACCATAGCTTTGATTATGGCAGTAAGGTTTCCTGGGCCATCGGTCAGAGTGCAGAGCGTCCAGCTCCTTCGAAGCGTCCGTCCGCTCACACGTACAACCAGCCTGGCTGAGTAAACTACGCTGAGCTGAAATAGAACAGAAATCAGAAGAAAATAATTGCATC
>NW_011299392.1:0-428 GCF_000146605.3 Meleagris gallopavo | reverse complement strand
TGCGCACCTGCCGAGGACAAACCTGCCACAGCTCACGCCCAGCTGCAGCCGGCCATCGGGGTCTGCGTCTATGAAGAATGGAGCACCCACGATGGCAATGTCATCTACCAGCTGCTCGTGCCTGTGAGGCCTCCTCCCGGGCACACCTTCCATGTGGAGCTGGACGACGCGGAGGAGACAGCCACGAGCAGGTCCTGTCTGCGCGTGCAGCTGGAGTGCACCTGCACGAGGGAGCGGCTGCTGGGGGACATGCTCTGCTTTCTGCACCACGATCAGGAGGAGCTGAGGGAAAAACAGGGGCCCAGCTTGCTTGACACCTTCTGCACGGGCTCCTATCTGCACGTGGAGAAAAGCGCGCTCTGGCTCCAGGACCAGGTGAAAGCAGCCTGGAGGCATCTGCCTCAGTCGCGTGACTGCCGCCTGGAGCT
>NW_011299390.1:0-362 GCF_000146605.3 Meleagris gallopavo | reverse complement strand
TTCGTTTCTTTTCTGCAGTGAGGCTTTTTTGTTTGCTTTTGCGTCGTCTTTGTTTCATACTTGTTGGTTCTTTGTCTTTCCTGCTCCTTCTTTTGCATGATCTTGTTCGTTGCTGCAGGCATTCCTGTCGTGTTCAGAGGATGTTTCCTTGGGTGTGCTTTGAGTGTCTCCTTTGCCTTTCGTCCTTTGCGTTGCCTTGCTTTGCCTTCCTTGTCTCCTTGCCCATGCCCTTCTTGCTCCCTTGCCTTCAGTTCCCTGATGCTGTCTCTGGGCCTTGACTGTTGTGTTTTTCCTTTGCAGGCTTCTGGAAGCGCAGCCAGCTGTCTAGGCGTTTGTGCAGTGCTTGCTGCATTTGCAGCTCC
>NW_011299389.1:0-488 GCF_000146605.3 Meleagris gallopavo | reverse complement strand
GTAGGGAGTGCAGTCAGTAATTCCTAGTGCGTTGTGTTTATATTTTGTTTGTCTATATTAAGCATGATGTAGTGATGTGGATAAGGGTGGAATGTCATGGTTTCATGATTTTTTCATTATCGGTATTCCACATCATACATCATGCAATGTACTGGGGGTTTGACTGCTGATGCTCAAGTTCCGGGTGCCTGTCCAGCGGAGAAGAGCAGCTACGTTTCCCCAGGGGGCTTTGCGGTCAGCGAGGAGATATAACTCCCGGCAAGGTCACCTGATGCTCTCTTCTCTGCCTGCGCTGCTTCGCTTGCGCTTCTCTGCCTGCGCTGCTTCGCTTGCGCTTCTCTGCCTGCGCTTCTCGCCTGCGCTTCTCTGCCTGCGCTTCTCATCTCAGCGTTGTGGTAAGGCCGATCCACCATCAATTTCACATTCTCTCTCCTTATAAAATTCTGTTGATACCATATTTAGTAAATTACTTTGTTTTACCTCAGATT
>NW_011299388.1:0-523 GCF_000146605.3 Meleagris gallopavo | reverse complement strand
TCACTGCAGTGAAAAAGGCACCAAAGGAAGAGAGAGCTTAAAGCTGAGCTCAACTGCAGTCATGAAAGCTCAAGCCACGCTACAAGGAATATGCTTGGGCAGCTTACTACCATTGGGGGGTGTTTTTGGGGTTTCCTTTTCTGTTCCCTCAACCAAGCTTCATATTGAATCACATATGTGTCTTCATGCACATCCTTAACACTTTCCTTGCTGCCTATAACGCAGCAGTAGACACAGGGGCTGTGCGCTTTAGACAAACATTGAAGATACGACGCTAAGGTCGTGGCTACAGTACAGCAGCAGAGTTTGTTACCAAAGTATCACAGAAAGACTCGGGTTGGAAGGGACCTTACAAGCTCAACTAATCCCAACCACCTGCCGTGCCAGATTTGCCGCCGTAGAAGGTTGGAATAGGGCCCCATCCAGCCTGGCCTCAAACATCGCCAAGGATGGGGCATCCACAGCTTCTCTGGGCAGCCTGTGCCAGTGCCTCACCAATCTCGGAGAAAAGAATTTCCTCTAG
>NW_011299387.1:0-497 GCF_000146605.3 Meleagris gallopavo | reverse complement strand
TTGCTGGTGTGGGTGCCTTGTCCTTGAGGGAGCTAATAGGGAAAACAGCCTTTCAAATATGCAAGAGAGGAGGGCAAGGAATCTAGTGGTGAAGGTCTGGCTGTAAGCAGCACAGAGTTTTGTGAAATCTTGCATGAGTACATGGTATGCAAACACACACCCCCAGCAAGCTTCTTGCACAAGCCCAGGTTGGCTGACGTATCTGGGCAGCACTGCATCTGATTGGTGTGCAGGAACGTGGTAAGAAACTCGCCCTTCTCTTGGAGCTGTGTCCCCACAAGTGCCCTCCAGGACTGCAGATCTCTAGGTCACAACTAAATGGAGGGAGAACACGGGAGGGAGGTCAGTTAGAACAGGAGGCACTACAGGATCTCTGCTCACATGCTCTTTACTGGACATAGTTGGGAAACAAGAATGTAGGAAACAGGGTTCCCTCTATTTGTCTTTTTGAACACTCTGGTTTACTTAGAGTACTGGTGAGGAGGCCAGTATAGATG
>NW_011299386.1:0-468 GCF_000146605.3 Meleagris gallopavo | reverse complement strand
CAGTGCCCGCTTGTCCGCTGCCGCTGGCTCCTGCGCTGGCCCCAGGCAGCTTCCCTTTGGCACGGCTGTTTGCGGCCTGTTCTCTCTCTTCTTTCTTGGTGTGGCGGCAGCTTCCTTTTCTTGGCTGGGGCGCTGCTGGTGGGCTGCTCCTGCTGGGAGCTCTCCCCTTTCTGGGGGGTGCCAGCAGGCGCAGGGCGCTTGGCCCCCCGCTTGGTGCTGCCCCTCTTCTTCTTTTCTGCCTGATCCTCCTGGGGCTGCCTTTGCTGCACCTCCTCGGCGGGCCGTGTGCTCTGGGCTGAGGGAGGTGTGCTGGCAGCCAAGGTGGTCGGCCGTGGGCTGAGCCGGGCACTCGCTGGTGGCACGGCAGGGTGCAGCTGCGACAACCCACACGGCAGCTCAGGCAGGAACCCGGGGGATGGTGGAAGCCCCCAGAAGGGGTCAGCGGGCGTCCCAGTGGCAGCCTGTGTG
>NW_011299383.1:0-459 GCF_000146605.3 Meleagris gallopavo | reverse complement strand
TTCCAGTTATCCTGACAACTGGCTGCCCAGCTGTCACACGCCAGGATCCAAAGCAGCAAGGAGAAGCAGGAGAAGCAGGGGCTGCTCAGAAGGGCTCTGCAAACAGAGGAAACTGGAATGAGAGCTGGAAGAGGTGACACCGCAGTCCCACAGCCTTCCAATGCTCCATCCTGAAGAACTTCCTGTCCCAGCAAGTCTACTGAGCACCCTGTGTTCTCTCTACATCCCCTGCACCACGCCGTGCTGCCCAGTGAGTCCAGCGCAGCTCTGCGGGACCTGGGGAACTGCAGAACAAGTGCCAGCCTTTAGTTGAGAGCGTTATTCAAGTCCTGGTCCAGGCTGTGCCCTTCTCACATCCCATCCACCAAGCCCAGCCGGGCTACTGCTTGGTTCTTCCTTGTCAGAGATGTCACTGCAGGAGCTGGGGAGAAAACTGGACAGAGACTGTGTGCTTGGCTT
>NW_011299379.1:0-390 GCF_000146605.3 Meleagris gallopavo | reverse complement strand
AATTATGCATTCATGATGATGTTTGTACTGGCTTAACTCAGGAGTAGTGTGAGAAAGCTAATCTCGAAGCTACAGGCTGTTTTCCTGCACTTTAGATTCTGATCTGAGCTGTTTGTTGAGTCTTACTGGAACCAGACCCCTTATGCACCAGTCCTGCTGCTGGACTCTCCATCATTATCTCCCGTCCCAGTGAAGGACCTTCACCCATTCCTTTATTTGGTTTTTTGTTTTTTTCTATGCAAACTTGCTTCATTGCAGTTCTTCGTCATGCTGCATATAATCAGTCCACTGAAGTAATTTAGATGAGAGCTGTGTTACATGACTGTGTCATACGAGTTACAAAAATCAGGATCCTTTTCATCTGCCATTGGTCGTTCTAGGGAAATTCAT
>NW_011299377.1:0-407 GCF_000146605.3 Meleagris gallopavo | reverse complement strand
CTCCAACCCCCCCAACCACAGGCAGGGCCACCAACCTCCACATCTCACAGCAGCCCAGGCTGCCCAGGGCCCCATCCAACCTGGCCTTGAACACCTCCAGGGATGGACGGGGCATCCACAGCCTCTCTGGGCAGCTGTTCCAGCACCTCACCACTCTCACAGCAACAACTTCCCCCTCACATCCAACTGAAATCTGCCCTCCCTCAACTTCAAACCATTTCCCCTTGTCCTGCTGTTATCTCCCCTTTCCAAGAGCTGACTCCCCTCCTGTCTGTAGGCTCCCTTTAGGTACTGAAGGCTGCAATGAGGTCACCCCACAGCCTTCTCTTCTCCAGGCTGAACAAGCCCAGCTCCCTCAGCCTGTCTTTGTAGGGGAGGTGCTGCAGCCCCCTGATCATCTTTGTGGC
>NW_011299374.1:0-469 GCF_000146605.3 Meleagris gallopavo | reverse complement strand
TTTAAGACTGTTTAAGACTGTAATAGTACTGAATAGTTTCAAATCATTATGATATTCTCATAATGCATAGCTTCAAATAGATGCTATTTTCTCTTGTGAGCCTCAAACTAAGTAATTTTGAGTGTTTTGAGCTGCCCTATTAAAACTCTAAAGCTGATACTCAAGGACTAAGTTTACCAAAGGCAGGCATGCTTATCTAGAAAGTCATCTTTAAACAACAGTGCCAAAAAAGAACATGTATATAGAAGTGTTGAATGCTTTAGTGAATCCTGAGTTGCTTTTACAGTAAGGCTTCTCATCACTGCACAATATCCAGTTCATATGGGACTAAATGGAAGAGCACACCTCTGAAGAAACTAGATCACCTTTTAAAAGGTCAAGAATTAGACCACAGTCTGACCTTCTGCCTCTTTGTCAAAGTTAGTTTTTTTCTTGAAAACATCCAGAAGTATCAAGCAACTGAAGATAC
>NW_011299373.1:0-508 GCF_000146605.3 Meleagris gallopavo | reverse complement strand
GTGAGTTTTTTGTGTATTTTAATATTTACTTATAGATTCTTTTGTAGAGCACAAAATAATTAAACAAACAATAATCAAGTACAGCTTAAGGATGTAAGAGAATATTCTAAAAATATATTTATTCGTCTCAATTTGTTCATTCTTCTAAATACAAACTGTGATGTATAAGATGCCACGAATATAAAAAATCCATAAAAGTAATCTCCATTGACACAAGGGAAATGTTACATCCACTTTTTCGGGATCAATGTGCCAAAGCCCTTCCGGTGACATTCCTTTAGAGATTGGCTTCCTAACTTCCTCCCAACTCCTG
Source organism: Meleagris gallopavo (assembly GCF_000146605.3). NCBI lineage: Eukaryota > Metazoa > Chordata > Aves > Galliformes > Phasianidae > Meleagris > Meleagris gallopavo. Next base: position 195 of record NW_011299373.1, on the reverse strand, counting down.
CTCAACTCCCTTCCGTAACTCGCGTTACCTATTCCGGTCAGTAGCTTAGGGCAGCTTAGCTGAAACAAAGAGCAGCAGCAAACAAAACGCAAAAGACATAATTTCAAATCTTTCCTGTGTGCGCTTATTTTCTTTGTACACAGTCACGTCGTTCGAACGTTTAACCCCGCTGCGTTCGGCAGCTCCGATGCAAAA
>NW_011299371.1:0-347 GCF_000146605.3 Meleagris gallopavo | reverse complement strand
TTCCATTGGTGTTGGGGCTGTCCATCTGCAAGGCAGATGGGAAGCACAGGAGGAGCAGCCTCCTGCTCCTCTTCCCCATGCTGCCCTCCCCTGCACAGCCCTGCTCACCGGGTTGCTGGTCTGGATTTGGTTTCCATGGCCATTTCAGGCTCATTCTGCCAGCAACGCCGTGTTGATAAGCCACTGCAATCAGGTGGTTTGGTGCCAGCACCTGCAGTGGGGTCAGGAGTCAGCAAAGCAGTGGAAAAGCTTTGGGGAAGAGGAAGGGAGATTACCTGCAATTTCTGGGAGCAAGACAGGCTCCTATTTGGGGTTGACTTATCTTTTGAATCACACGAACACCCCTT
>NW_011299367.1:0-301 GCF_000146605.3 Meleagris gallopavo | reverse complement strand
AGAAACAGCCTTGAACTAGTTGCTCAAAAATTATGCTGTTTAGGAAAACAGCAATTATGAAACAAAACAAAGACTTTTTTTTTTTTAAAAAAAAAGAACATCTGCCTCAGATCAATGTACACACATAAACGTCTCACTTAAAAATATGTATGTTAGAAACAGCTTACAAAACAAAATGTTTAGTCGGTTTGTGTTACTTTTCAACTGTCAGATATACCTCAGTAACATAAGACTAAATCTACAATGTGTATGTACAATGTGCTCAGCAAACTGAAACATGAACTGAATAGGATGAAAAAAA
>NW_011299365.1:0-465 GCF_000146605.3 Meleagris gallopavo | reverse complement strand
GCCCTCAGCCTGCTGAGCTCAGCCTGCTGCACTTCAGAGGGCAACGGTGCCATTCCAGGCTTTGTCTCCCGCTAGCAACACGATGCCTGTGTGTGCTGAAGCGGTTGAAGGCTCCACGGGGTGAATTTATTGGGTCAGTTCCTGGGCACGGCGGCACGCTTGGTGCAGCTGATGGCTGCGGCTGTGCTGTGCTGGGGCTTGGTGCTGCAGCGTGGCACTGAGTCAAGTTGCATCTACTTCGTCTTCAGTGACAGTAGCAGTAACAACAACCAGCATGAATTGAGGTTTGCTTTGTGAATTGCAGCACGGCATGCTGGTTGGTGCTGAACACTTGCCTCTCTTGTTTTCCAGGACACTGGAGTACTTGATGAGACACTTGGCTCGTCTAGCTGAGAGCTCCTCCGTCACAAACATGCACGCTAAGAACTTAGCGATTGTGTGGGCTCCAAACCTCCTAAGGTAAAC
>NW_011299362.1:0-480 GCF_000146605.3 Meleagris gallopavo | reverse complement strand
ACAATACAGTCATGAAGGCACTGCCTCGCATCCGGGCCTCTTGCACAAACCTGTGCTCCTTGCTCGGAGCACATGGCTGCACTCTGTGCACCATGTTGCTTACCACCAGAGAAGGCTCAGGTACCCAACACCATTTTTGGCTTCCATCTTGTCTGAGAACTGCTCATGATGCACAGCCCTCATCTTTGGTTTGGTGAGGTGGGGACTGCCATTGCTTCCTCAGTCCCACAGACCCCTTCCCATCCCACACTGCCATGGGAGATCAGGTTCTGGACCACCTGAGGACCCAAACATCCAGGAGTCCTTGGGTCCTGACGAGATGAGTCCCAGAGTTCCGAGGGAATTCACCGCTGCAGTCACCGAGCCACTCTCCATGGTATTTCAGAAGTCGAGGCAGTCAGGTCAAGTCCCTGGTGAGGAGAAAAAAGGTGACAGCACACCTCTTAGGAAGGATAGAAAAGTGTGACGCGGGGAACTACC
>NW_011299360.1:0-380 GCF_000146605.3 Meleagris gallopavo | reverse complement strand
TGCATACAAGCAGCGCACCAACATGGGGTGCATGATGTTCATTACCTGCTGGACACATCTCACACCACTGACTGGAGGAGCCCAGGCAATCCTTCAACTCCATCAGGCTGCAAAATGAAATCAGAAGAGACGCAGAACATAATTTAAAACACAACAAGGATGCACACAATGCCCTTAAAAAACACCCACCGCATGGATGCAATTAGCACATTAATTACAGCCATCCAGCTTGAGATCCTCCAGAAAAGCAGAGCTCACAGCTCTGAAAGAAAGCAGGAATCACTCACCCATTCTAACGGCTCACCCACACCCAAAGGAAGCAGTCTCCAGATTCAGATGCTGCTCTTACACCTAGCAGCCCTTCAGTTGCACTTGCCATC
>NW_011299359.1:0-495 GCF_000146605.3 Meleagris gallopavo | reverse complement strand
CCTCTCAGTCGTCTTTTCTCAAGGCTAAACAGACCCAGTTCACTCAGCCTTCTTCGATAGGGGAGATGCTCCAGGCCCTTCACCATCTTTGTGGCCCTCTGCTGGACTCTTTCCAAGAGATCCCTGCTTTTTTGAACTGGGGAGCCCAGAACTGGACACAGTACTCCAGATGAGGCCTTACCAGGGCAGAGTAGAGGGGGAGGATCACCTCCCTCGACCTGCTGGACACGCTCTTCTTAATGCACCCCAGAATGCCATTGGCCTTTTTGGCCACGAGGGCACACTGCTGGCTCATGGCCAACCTGTCGTCCACCAGGACGCCCAGGTCCCTCTCTGCAGAGCTCCTCTCCAGCAGCTCATCCCCCAGCCTGTATTGGTGCATGCAATTATTCCTCCCTAGGTGTAAGACCCTACACTTGCTTTTGTTGAACCTCATCCGGTTTCTTACTGCCCAGCTCTCCAGCCTGTCCAGGTCTCGCTGAATGGCAGCACAGC
>NW_011299357.1:0-442 GCF_000146605.3 Meleagris gallopavo | reverse complement strand
GCCCGCTCCATCAACTAACTTCCCCAGTCTCCTAAAATCATTGTTTATAATCCTCAGGCTTCTATCAGCAATCCCATTGCTGCCGGCCTGAACTATCAATAAAGGGTAATAACCAGAGGGGCGGATAAGGCTGGGAGTTTTCTAGAAATATCCCTGACCCGGGCCGCAGGAAGGCAGCACACCTCCCTACGGGTAGGGTCACGCCGACATACTGGACCCTCTGTTCCTCTCAGAAGAGAGTTGCCTACAACTATCACCCTCCTTTCTTTCTTGGAGGAGGCAGTCTTCAAACGTGGAGCTGACCGCCTCACCTTAGGTAAGCTTGGTGGCAGTGCTCCCACGTCATCATCACTCACCACTCCCTCTGGTTTCAGGGCTTCATACCTGTTACAGAGAGGGACCAGGGGAACCGAGGTAGGTCGGGATAGGGGTTGCCTGCGAC
>NW_011299355.1:0-460 GCF_000146605.3 Meleagris gallopavo | reverse complement strand
AATTTGATACAGAAGAAATTCCAATTGCGTGATGGTGCTTTGATGCCACTGAAAGGTGAGGAAGAAGCGCAGCAGAATCAGAACTCAGCCCTCGAGCAGAGGCTGGGTGCTGTCAGCTCTGGGTGCCGTGTTCCAGGCAGCAGGGAGCTCCCCTCGTGCAGCAGTGTTGGTTTGGCTGGGGCTCTGCTCCGTTGCTCCCAGCTGCAGGGCTCAGAAGCGCGTCAGGGAGCTCCGAGCATCGGGGGTGGCTGGAGCAGGGCAACCTGCTGACCCCAAACCGAGCCGTGCTGGGCTGAAGTAGCACACACTGCTGGGAGTGTGGGGGACTTAATGCAGGGCAGAGTGGGTGCAGATGTGAAGATGAGCTCCGGCGGGGGCACAAAGGATCTCTGTTCTGTGCGCTGCTCTGCCTCCTTCCTTGGCCTGAGCTGTCCAAGGTAAACAGCACGAGCTGCTGCTG
>NW_011299351.1:0-421 GCF_000146605.3 Meleagris gallopavo | reverse complement strand
AGAGGGCTGGAGCACCTCTCTTAGAAAGAAATGTTGAGGGAACTGGGATGTTTCTGTGGGAGAAGAGAAAGCTCTGGAGATAGCTCATGACAGCCTTCCAAGACTCGAAGGGAGCGCATAAAGGCAGGAGGGGGGCAACGGCTGTTTAGGAGGGTGGATAGCGATAGGACAAGGGGAAATGGTTTCAAGTGAGACAGGGGAGGTTTAGGTTGGTTATTAGGAGGCAGCTTTTCACGCACAGGGTGGTGACGCACTGGAATGTGTGCTTGAGAGTCACTTCCAGGATGATCTGCTCCATGATCCGTGACCAGCACAGAGGTGAGACTGACATGCTGGTAGTTCCCCGCGTCACACTTTCTATCCTTCCTAAGAGGTGTGCTGTCACCTTTTTTCTCCTCACCAGGGACTTGACCTGACTGCC
>NW_011299349.1:0-473 GCF_000146605.3 Meleagris gallopavo | reverse complement strand
GTGACCAGTCAGCAAAGTGAGTTCCGGGCATGCCGGAAACGCAGATTCCAGTTCCTTGCTGTTTCCACAGAGACCAACACATCTCTCCGTGCAGTTGTTACGGCACTTGGGAGCACCGCAGCTCTGCTGCCACCTGTTGGACACAATACAGTCATGAAGGCACTGCCCTGCATCCGGGCCTCTTGCACAAACCTGTGCTCCTTGCTCGGAGCACATGGCTGCACTCTGTGCACCATGTTGCTTACCACCAGAGAAGGCTCAGGTACCCAACACCATTTTTGCTTCCATCTTGTCTGAGAACTGCTCATGATGCACAGCCCTCATCTTTGCTTTGGTGAGGTGGGGACTGCCATTGCTTCCTCAGTCCCACAGACCCCTTCCCATCCCACACTGCCATGGGAGATCAGGTTCTGGACCACCTGAGGACCCAAACATCCAGGAGTCCTTGGGTCCTGACGAGATGAGTCCCAGAG
>NW_011299347.1:0-344 GCF_000146605.3 Meleagris gallopavo | reverse complement strand
CGGAGGACTCGGGGAGTCCTGGGTGGACAAAGACGCGTCGGACATAAGCCAGTAGTGTGTCGACTTGCAGCCCAGAAGGCCAACTGTATCCTGGGCTGCATTCAAAGAGGAGCGACCAGCAGGGAGAGGGAGGTGATTGTCCCCCTCGACTCGGCTCTGGTGCGGCCCCATGTGCAGCACTGCGTCCAGGCCTGGGGCTCCAGCACAGGAATGATGTGGAGCTTTTGGAGCAGGTCCAGAGAAGGGCCACGAAGATGATCAGAGGGCTGGAGCACCTCTCTTAGAAAGAAATGTTGACGGAACTGGGATTGTTTCTGTGGGAGAAGAGAAAGCTCTGGAGATAG
>NW_011299344.1:0-379 GCF_000146605.3 Meleagris gallopavo | reverse complement strand
AACTCGGGCGTAGAAGCCCTTGGAGCAGCCTGCGGAGGACTCGGGGGAGTCCTGGGTGGACAAACGACGCTCGGACATAAGCCAGTAGTGTGTCACTTGCAGCCCAGAAGGCCAACTGTATCCTGGGCTGCATTCAAAGAGGAGCGACCAGCAGGGAGAGGGAGGTGATTGTCCCCCTCGACTCGGCTCTGGTGCGGCCCCATGTGCAGCACTGCGTCCAGGCCTGGGGCTCCAGCACGGGAATGATGTGGAGCTTTTGGAGCAGGTCCAGAGAAGGGCCACGAAGATGATCAGAGGGCTGGAGCACCTCTCTTAGAAAGAAATGTTGAGGGAACTGGGATTGTTTCTGTGGGAGAAGAGAAAGCTCTGGAGATAGCTC
>NW_011299343.1:0-414 GCF_000146605.3 Meleagris gallopavo | reverse complement strand
TTTCCACATTCAGGATGCAAATCTGGAACACATAGCAAGCGAGCGAGCCTGGTGGAATGCTATTTAACCAAGTTGAAAGGAAAATCTTGAAGATCAATGACATTCATAGCGGAAAACACCAAAGGTTGGTACTCTCCGCTTCCTCCAGACTTGCTAAAAGGTGGGAAAGTGACAAAGAGGAGATCAAGATCAGGAGAAGTGCTTAAATCCCAGCAGCAATCGCAGCACTGCGTACAGCCAGCAGCTCAGGTAACAGGCTGAAGAGACACACAGCGCAGTGTGAATCCTGAATCTTGAAGTGCTTCTGTGCTCCCCCTGTACAGCAAAACGTGGAGCCAGTAATTTTTGTGAAACTCATCTGAACACGTGTCCCATCTGATGCCACTGGCTTCAGCAGAGCTGGCTGCTTCATTG
>NW_011299342.1:0-487 GCF_000146605.3 Meleagris gallopavo | reverse complement strand
CCATTCCTCTGACCTTGTCCTTCACTTACCTGATGCTGTCTCTGTGCCTTGACTGTTGTGTTTTTTCCTTTCCAGGCTTCTGGAAGTGCAGGCAGCTCTCTAGGCTTTCGTGCAGTGCTTGCTGCATTTGCAGCTCCTTCTCGGTTTCCCAGGTGGGTCCCCGCCTCGTGGGCATCCTTGCCTCTTGCCTTGTGCTGAACGGTCGGCTTTTGCTCTGCTGGCTGGGTGGATCCATGCCCGGTAGCTACCCTTCCCTCCTCCTTGGCATGACTGCCAGTGCTTTGCCTTCCTCCAGAGAGGTGTTTTTGTTCCGACTGGCAGCCACAGACTCCTTCTGGGCTGGCGACCCTGCAGGTGCATGTGTGGTGGAGGCAGCAGCATGCCCAGTAGCTACCCTTTCCTCCTCCCGGGCACGGATGCCAAGATTTTTGGCCTCCTGCACACTCGGTGGTCATCTGTGCTTTGCCATGACCTTGTATTTTTTTTG
>NW_011299341.1:0-454 GCF_000146605.3 Meleagris gallopavo | reverse complement strand
CTGAGGAAGCAATGGCAGTCCTACCTCACAACCGAAGCAAGATGAGGGCTGTGCATAATGAGCAGTTCTCAGACAAGATGGAAGCCAAAATGTTGTTGGGTACCTGAGCCTTCTCTGGTGGTAAGCAACATCGTGCGCAGAGTGCAGCCATGTGCTCCGAGCAAGGAGCACAGGTTTGTGCAAGAGGCCCGGATGCAGGGCAGTGCCTTCATGACTGTATTGTGTCCAACAGGTGGCAGCAGAGCTGCGGTGCTCCCAAGTGCCGTAACAAGTGCACGGAGAGATGTGTTGGTCTCTGTGGAAACAGCAAGGAAGTGGAATGTGCATTTCCCGGCATGCCCCGGAACCTCACTTTGCTGACTGGTCATTGTCTGCCCAGCAGGTAAGGGCGATGCACACCCGCCAGCGTTTACCCATTCCAGAGCCCGGCACAATAGGGTTCCCCCAGAGCTCT
>NW_011299339.1:0-395 GCF_000146605.3 Meleagris gallopavo | reverse complement strand
TGGGAACGTGGTGGGGGGAGGGAGGAGGAAGGCGAACGTGGCTGAAGTGTGCGAGATGGGACGGTGTGTTTGCACGGCAGGTGGAAGGCTGGCGGGCTGCACACGTGTGTGTGTGTGTGTGTGGCACAGGGGTGGAGCAGAGTGCAGTGGCCAGGTCCTCCCTGGGCAACGTCAGGTGTCAGCAACAGCAGGAGCACGTGGAGCATTGCCTCCAACCAGAGCAGCGCCAGGATGGCAGCTCGGTGGGCCGAAGCTGCACAGTTTCCACTCCGGACCAGTAGAAGTGCAGCAGCTCGTGGAATGCCGCTGGACAAATCGGGCCGTGCGCTCCTTGTCAATCTCTAATTATGACTGGTTTTAATTGACTACGACCAAAGTTGGAGCGCCGAGTTGGG
>NW_011299337.1:0-457 GCF_000146605.3 Meleagris gallopavo | reverse complement strand
AAATGACAGTTCTCTTAGGAATACCTCCCAGTTCCCCCTAATCTGCTACACCACACTCCGCACTATGACACTTTCTCCCCAAACTAGGACACTTTCTCCCCAAACTAGGACACATTACCTCCCAGTAATGCTACCTTGGGCCCAAACATTGGACAGCTTCTCCCACAAATACTACTTTTCCATCCAAAAGAGGACATCTTCTCCCCAAAGAATGCTATTTTCTCCCGGAAACAAAGCAGCTTTCTCACAAATGGGTGGCATTTTCCAACCAACTATGCTACTCTCTCCCAGAAAGAGCACTTTTCTGACAAGTACCTTCCCTTTTCTCTCAAAAATACTGCTAGGCACTCCTCTACAGGACATTTTTCTCCCATCTACACCCCGTTTTCTCCCCAAAGGACCCCCTTTTCACACCAAAAATACCACACTTGCCCTCCAAGAGAAGTCAGTCTTTCCC
>NW_011299335.1:0-472 GCF_000146605.3 Meleagris gallopavo | reverse complement strand
AGGGAGTGCAGTCAGTAATTCCTAGTGCGTGTGTTTATATTTTGTTTGTCTATATTAAGCATGATGTAGTGATGTGGAATAAGGGGTGGAATGTCATGGTTTCATGATTTTTCATTATCGGTATTCCACATCATAACATCATGCAATGTACTGGGGGTTTGACTGCTGATGCTCAAGTTCCGGGTGCCTGTCCAGCGGAGAAGAGCAGCTACGTTTCCCCAGGGGGCTTTGCGGTCAGCGAGGAGATATAACTCCCGGGCAAGGTCACCTGATGCTCTCTTCTCTGCCTGCGCTGCTTCGCTTGCGCTTCTCTGCCTGCGCTGCTTCGCTTGCGCTTCTCTGCCTGCGCTTCTCGCCTGCGCTTCTCTGCCTGCGCTTCTCATCTCAGCGTTGTGGTAAGGCCGATCCACTATCAATTTCACATTCTCTCTCCTTATAAAATTCTGTTGATACCATATTTAGTAAATTACTT
>NW_011299333.1:0-510 GCF_000146605.3 Meleagris gallopavo | reverse complement strand
GCATTTCCCGGAACTGCCCCGGAACCTCACTTTGCTGACTGGTCATTGTCTGCCCAGCAGGTAAGGACGATGCACACCCGCCAGCGTTTACCCATTCCAGAGCCCGGCACAATAGGGTTCCCCCAGAGCTCTGAATTGCGCTTCATGGTGCCCAGAAGGCTGCGTATCCTCTTGGTTCTGTGTCTTGCTTGTCTCTGGTCTTGCACTGTTTTCACTATTACATTCTCTTGTCCTCCTATTTGTGTGTTCCTTGCCCCATTCTCTTGGCCTAATGACCCCTTGGCTTTGTGTTGCCACATTCATGTCGGCATTCAGTTTTGGCGTTCCCTGCCGTATTGTCTGGGCCGTCATCCTTGGCATTTCCTTCCATGTTCTCTTGGCCCTTGCCTTTGCCTGGGCATTCCCTTGCCCTCCTGTTTTTGTGGAACACCTGGGGCGGGGTGCAGCCCTGCGAGCACAGCTGGGGGCAGTTTGGCTGTGGAGTGGGGCAGAGCCAGGCTCCACCCCTCC
>NW_011299331.1:0-519 GCF_000146605.3 Meleagris gallopavo | reverse complement strand
GTGCTGCCAGCTGTGTTCCATTCCTTGTGCCCAAGGACAGTTTCCTAGGAGATCTCATTCAACCATTCCTCAACAGTTCACTGAAGTTCATCCCCTGAAGTTCAGCATCTTGACTCCACTCTTTGCCAGGCCCATGTGTCTGGAGATCACAAACTCAACCAGGGCACGGTTGCTGCAGCTCAGACTGCCTCCAATCTTAACCTCTTTGACCACCTCCTCTGCATGGCTGAGCACCAGGTCCAGCAGCCATTGGTGGCCAGCTGGTCGACCCCTCTGGTCGACCTGTCCAAGACCTGTACCAGAAAGTCACCATTATTGGGCTCAAGGAGTCTCCTGGATCACTTGCAGCTAGCTCGCCATGTTTGTTTCCCAGCAGGTATCTTGGTGGTTAAAAATCCCCCAGTAGGATCAGAGCCTGCAGCTGAAGGAAGAAGGTCACATCTACAGGCTCCCCTTGATTCGGTGGCCTGTAGTAGACCCCGACCACCAGCTGTCTTTTGTTGGTCTCAACCCTGATTT
>NW_011299330.1:0-437 GCF_000146605.3 Meleagris gallopavo | reverse complement strand
GGAGACTCCACCTGGAGGCTGCCTGCCTGCCATGGCCATCCCATCGCAGCAGGCAGCCCTGGGTCCGGCTGGGAGCTGCAGGCAGACACTCAGTGGGGCTCCGGCGTTTCTTTGAGCTATGGCTAAAAATAGGGCTCTGAGAAAGAAAATAAATACTTCTCAACGGTTTGCTGGGACAAAGAGTAATTAGGCCTCAAAACTCAGAGCGGCTGTGAGATAAAGGTGTTGCTTTATATTTGTCCTCTGTTATTTTTACATCGAATTCTTCCCAAACATGGTTTCTTTTTTTGGTTGGTTGGTTGGTTGTTTTTTGGTTTTTTGTTTGTTTTTTGTTTTTGTTTTTAATTTCCCTGCTTTGGAAATACTGGGCTCTTGATTATGGTCTTGCTTAATTTTGTGTGAGAGCAGAAAGGGAAAAGGAGGCCACCAGCAGGTCT
>NW_011299329.1:0-450 GCF_000146605.3 Meleagris gallopavo | reverse complement strand
TGGGTAAGTGGTTTCTTTTTTCTTTCAGGGCTGTGATCTTCTCGTTTTTGGGGGATCGCAAGTGCACTGAAGGGCTGCTAGGTGTAAGAGCAGCATGTGAATCTGGAGACTGCTTCCTTTGGGGTGTGGGGTGAGCCCTTAGAATGGGGTGAGTGATTCCTGCTTGATTTCAGAGCTGTGAGCTCTGCTTTTTCTGGAGGATCTCAAGCTGGATGGCTGTAATTAATAGGGCTATGTGCTAATTGCATCCATGCGGTGGGTGTTTTTTAAGGGCATTGTGTGCATCCTTGTTGTGTTTTAAATTATGTTCTGCGTCTCTTCTGATTTCATTTTGCAGCCTGATGGAGTTGAAGGATTGCCTGGGCTCCTCCAGTCAGTGGTGTGAGATGTGTCCAGCAGGTAATGAACATCATGCACCCCATGTTGGTGCGCTGCTTGTATGCAGGTAGG
>NW_011299328.1:0-484 GCF_000146605.3 Meleagris gallopavo | reverse complement strand
CCACTCTCCAATGGTATTTCACAAGTCGAGGCAGTCAGGTCAAGTCCCTGCTGAAGGAGAAAAAGGTGACAGCACACCTCTCAGGAAGGATAGAAAGTGTGACGCGGGGAACTACCAGCATGTCAGTCTCACCTCTGGGCTGGTCACGGATCATGGAGCAGATCATCCTGGAAGTGACTCTCAAGCACACATTCCAGTGCGTCACCACCCTGTGCGTGAAAAGCTGCCTCCTAATAACCAACCTAAACCTCCCCTGTCTCACTTGAAAACCATTTCCCCTTGTCCTATCGCTATCCACCCTCCTAAACAGCCGTTGCCCCCTCCTGCTTATGCGCTCCCTTCGAGTCTTGGAAGGCTGTCATGAGCTATCTCCAGAGCTTTCTCTTCTCCCACAGAAACAATCCCAGTTCCCTCAACATTTCTTTCTAAGAGAGGTGCTCCAGCCCTCTGATCATCTTCGTGGCCCTTCTCTGGACCTGCTCCA
>NW_011299327.1:0-326 GCF_000146605.3 Meleagris gallopavo | reverse complement strand
GAAAACTGGGATTTCTGGTAGAAAATATCATATTTCTGGGTAGAAAACTGCAGTTCCTGGCAGAAAATGGTGTTATTTTTTGGGGAGAAAACTGGGATTTGTGGCAGAATATATAATATTTTGGGGGGAGAAAATTACTATGACTTGGAGATATTGTCATATTTTGCGGAAGCAAACTGGTATATCTGGGAGAAAAAGTCATATTTCAGGGCACAAAGCTGGTATTTCTTGGAGAAAATGCCATATTTTTCGGGGACTAAACTGGTATTTCTGGCAGAAAACGTTGTGTTTGTCAGGAGAAAATGGGTATTTCTGGCACCAAATGT
>NW_011299326.1:0-429 GCF_000146605.3 Meleagris gallopavo | reverse complement strand
AGTGTGGGGAGTGGGAAGGGGTGTGTGGGACTGAGGAAGCAATGGCAGTCCCACCTCACCAAACCGAAGCAAAGATGAGGGCTGTGCATAATGAGCAGTTCTCAGACAAGATGGAAGCCAAAATGTTGTTGGGTACCTGAGCCTTCTCTGGTGGTAAGCAACATCGTGCACAGAGTGCAGCCATGTGCTCCGAGCAAGGAGCACAGGTTTGTGCAAGAGGCCCGGATGCAGGGCAGTGCCTTCATGACTGTATTGTGTCCAACAGGTGGCAGCAGAGCTGCGGTGCTCCCAAGTGCCGTAACAAGTGCACGGAGAGATGTGTTGGTCTCTGTGGAAACAGCAAGGAAGTGGAATGTGCATTTCCCGGCATGCCCCGAAACCTCACTTTGCTGACTGGTCATTGTCTGCCCAGCAGGTAAGGGCGATGCA
>NW_011299325.1:0-487 GCF_000146605.3 Meleagris gallopavo | reverse complement strand
CATCTAAGGACGGCTTTGATGAAGCTGGCAGGTGTCACTGCTTCTGAGGAACTGCGCAGCCATAAAAGGCATTCCAAAGCATCTCTTACTCTTACATCATTGGCCTCATCTCACTGCCACGTTTACTATCTAGAGCCAACAGGTCTGTCCAACCGCTCTGCTGAGAGGAGAACCAGAATTTGTTTCAGACGCGTGTCCTGAACTCTGGAAAACCCCCATGTTTCCAGGTGCAGGCAGTGCAGGCAAGGACAGCCGTCAGATGGCTTTGAACACCTCGTGTCTGCCTGCCTGACCAGGAAGGAACGGCACCGTTGTGTGGCTCAGCTGAGCCCATCGGGCAAATGTGTGTGAGCTGAGTCCTCAGGGTGCCAAGGGAGTGGGAATTCGCTACAACACTGCAGGCACAATCAGGGTAACTTAGTTTCAGCAAGTTTTGCGTTTCTAATAATGGAAAACAAACAAACAAACAAACAACACCCAAACAATT
>NW_011299324.1:0-494 GCF_000146605.3 Meleagris gallopavo | reverse complement strand
TTGATCTAGCTGTGGATGGTCAGCATGCGGGAGTCGGATCACATCGCAAACCTACCTGCGTACAAGCAGCGCACCAACATGGGGGTGCATGATGTTCATTACCTGCTGGACACATCTCACACCACTGATTGGAGAAGCCCAGGCAATCCTTCAACTCCATCAGGCTGCAAAATGAAATCAGAAGAGACGCAGAACATCATTTAAAACACAACGAGGATGCACACAATGCCCTTAAAAAACACCCACCGCATGGATGCAATTAGCACATAGCCCTATTAATTACAGCCATCCAGCTTGAGATCCTCCAGAAAAGCAGAGCTCACAGATCTGAAATCAAGCAGGAATCACTCACCCCATTCTAAGGGCTCACCCCACACCCCAAAGGAAGCAGTCTCCAGATTCAGATGCTGCTCTTACACCTAGCAGCCCTTCAGCGCACTTGCGACTACCCCCAAAAACAGAAGATCACAGCCCTGAAAGAAAAAAGAAACCAC
>NW_011299323.1:0-360 GCF_000146605.3 Meleagris gallopavo | reverse complement strand
TGTAAGAGCAGCATCTGAATCTGGAGACTGCTCCTTTGGGTGTGAGGAGAGCCCTTAGAATGGGGTGAGTGATTCCTGCTTGATTTCAGAGCTGTGAGCTCTGCTTTTCTGGAGGATCTCAAGCTGGATGGCTGTAATTCATAGGGCTATGTGCTAATTGCATCCATGCGGTGGGTGTTTTTTAAGGGCATTGTGTGCATCCTCGTTGTGTTTTAAATGATGTTCTGCGTCTCTTCTGATTTCATTTTGCAGCCTGATGGAGTTGAAGGATTGCCTGGGCTTCTCCAATCAGTGGTGTGAGATGTGTCCAGCAGGTAATGAACATCATGCACCCCATGTTGGTGCGCTGCTTGTACGCAG
>NW_011299321.1:0-476 GCF_000146605.3 Meleagris gallopavo | reverse complement strand
AAGTACATGACATGTGTTACGTATGGATAAGTCCCAGTATCCAAGCACAGTAGTGACAAAATTACCTCTTACAAATTAACAATAAAAGCAAAAGCGTTACGAATGAGCTACTGGGAATTCCAGCACTGCTTCCACTTATCAAGTATAAAGAAAGGCTTGGGCCAAGTTTTGTGTGTGTGAGTGGTTAGTGCTACCGCGGTTGTGTTTCACCAGACAGAAGGGCAAGCAGGTGTGGCTGACGTCTGTGTGCATTGGTCCTGGCCAGCACAATGGGATGAGAGCTTGGCCCTGAGCACCGTCACAGCCTGAACTCCATGCTACTGAACTCTGGAGTACATCGCATTCTTTGAATGTTGAAGAGAGGTGGAGTACATGTGTTCAGCAAATAAGGGCTCACAGCTCTTTAGCAATGTGCTGAGATTTGTCCCAGCTCTCAACTTCTACACTAATTCTGGACCTTGAGAATTGCAAGGATG
>NW_011299319.1:0-485 GCF_000146605.3 Meleagris gallopavo | reverse complement strand
AGGAGCCCTGCTGTACTACTTTCAGATAAAGTAACTTCAAATTTGAAAGTGGGGATCCATTTAAAGCAAACAAACCCTGCAGACAAACACAAATAATACTGGTGTTACAATTCCTGATGTCCTGGAACATTTTTAGGTTAACTGCACTAGAGAAGATGCAGAGACAGGAAGGCTTGCAGACACAGATCATCACAGCTCTCTTCAATCCTGTACACCTCACACAAGCTTTCATTGTGCAAAGCTATCCCTTGTGTCACAAAGCTCTGGGTACCACAGAGCCCTCAAATCCCAGATCTGTGATCTTACAAGCACGATTCTGATGGACTGGTCAGTCCAAGAGAAAATGGACTGCTTACCAGGTACCGACATTTCCAAGGAAAAGACTGATCTCAGAACCTGAGAAGCCATCTACCCCGAGTCAGATGAGACAAAGACAAGCAACTCCATGCTCTCCAGCCCCACATCGCTGAAGAAAGGGCACTGTG
>NW_011299318.1:0-444 GCF_000146605.3 Meleagris gallopavo | reverse complement strand
CTTGTATGCAGGTAGGTTTGCGATGTGATCCGACTCCCCCATGCTGACCATCCACAGCTAGATCAAGTTGCTCAGAGTCTGAGCCAGGCTTCACCTTTGAAAGGCAACCTGTGCCACTGCATCAGCACCCTCACTGTACAAGACATTTTCCTTAGATTTCACCTCCATTTTCCCTTGTTCTTTCCTTTAGGTATTGAAAGGCTGTTACCAGGTTACCTTGGAGCCTTCACTTCTCCAGGAGGCTGAACAGCCCAGCTCTCCTTGCTTACAGGAGAGGGGTTCCATCCTTCGGGTCGTGTTTGTGGCTGTACTCTGGATGCACTCGCACAGCTCCATGTCTCCCTGCACTGAGGACTCCACATCTGGACGCAGCACTGCAGGTGAGGCCTGACCAGCGCAGAGCAGAGGGATGGGGATCTCCTCCCTTGGCCCGCTGACTGCGCA
>NW_011299317.1:0-446 GCF_000146605.3 Meleagris gallopavo | reverse complement strand
CCTGTCTTTCTTGTGCTGAAGGCCGTAGACCTGAATGCAGTACTCCAGACAGGGTCTCACAAGGGCGGAGTAGAGGGGGACAATTAGCTCCCTCGCCCTGCTGTCCATGCCTCTTTTTGATGCAGCCCAGGATACAGCTGGCCTTCCAGGCTGCAAGCACACACTGCTGGCTCACGTCCAGTTTCTTGACAACCAGAACCCTCAAGTCCTCGTCCGCAGGGCTGTTCTCAATATCTATGTGTATGTATACAAGCAGAATTTTAAAGAGTTTCAGCTACCAACAACTGCCTTATTAAACTTGTTATAACATGAAAATGTATCTGAAGATATTTTCAACATTCCTTATTGCCTGTTATTTACCACTGATTTACTCTTTACTGTTTTCCCAGCTACTGCGCATGAAAATATTAACCAATACTAAAATCAAGAAACCAGTTTCCTGTATG
>NW_011299316.1:0-332 GCF_000146605.3 Meleagris gallopavo | reverse complement strand
GAGTTGACAAAAGAAGAGTTGATAAATTAATCCTCTCCACTCCCCCTTTCCCTTTTTTTAATGTATAGATCTTTACCAACTGATTGATTTGGCGTGTTTGTGTGTCAGGAATGTAATTTAAAGATCATATATTTCTGAACTAACCTGAGATTTTGTTCTTGAAACAAGGTTTGTTGAAGAGACCTTTCAGTCTCTCAAAAATTATGATTCCTTTGGTGAGTGCCAAGCATTAGTTATGGTTCTTTCTCATCCAGAAAACAATGGATCAATTATATCAGTTATTTTAGTCCTCTGCTTCTGCTTCCCAATTTCTAATAAAATTTAATTACCAG
>NW_011299315.1:0-480 GCF_000146605.3 Meleagris gallopavo | reverse complement strand
ATATTTTAACAACTTCTTTGTATTCTCCCTTAGTTTCTTATTTGTTCTTCCACAGGATGTAGACTTTCTTTTTCTCCTGTAGCCTCCAAAAAAGTTCTCTGTTCAGCCACATTGGTGTTCTTCCCCACTGGCTGGTCTTGGGGTATGAGAGGATAGCTTGCTACTGTGCCTCTTAAGTGCTTTAAGGTTCTTGTGCTACAGAGCTAAAACATACAATGCACAGTACTTATCCTTTCTACGTGGTTCTCCAACTTACATTTATTTCTAAAATGAAAGATAATTTTTTTCATTGGTTTTTTTAATTATTTTATTTACATGATTATGTCTGAAACTGTCAGGAGAGAGAACTGGAGAGTTGATTTGTACCATACAAGACCATTTTTTCACTTTCAAGTTTTTTCTGCAAACTTGTTCATGTGAAAATCAGATGGAGTAAGTCCAGTCTTGAATATTGTGATTGGTTTTTGATGTACGCTTGAA
>NW_011299312.1:0-334 GCF_000146605.3 Meleagris gallopavo | reverse complement strand
TTTTTTTAATGTATTAAAACAGAGAAATTATAGGTGAATAAAAATATGATATCATGAATATAACATTAGAAAAGATCACTATTTTTCCGTTTTTTTTTTTCTCTAGCCATTGCTTTTACGTATAAATACATAAACAAACTTCTGACTGAAGTTAAAAGATGCTTAACCATTACTAATTTGGGAGAGATAGATGTGATAAAATGATAAGGACATGCATATGTATGAAAAATAATGATCAAACTTTCAAATTTATTTTGAATAAGAAAAACATTAATTCTTATTATCTTTGGAATAGCCTTGCACAAGCTTTAAAACTGAGAATTCTGTGTTAAAC
>NW_011299309.1:0-344 GCF_000146605.3 Meleagris gallopavo | reverse complement strand
AGGAGATACAGTCTGAAACTGTAGCTCTTATCTGGGTCAATCCAAAATGTTTGTAATGGTCTTATGTCTCTCAAGTCCCCATGTGAGTACTCAGCTATTGAACAGTTTTATGTGCTGGAGATAAGGTAGATATAGAAGGACAGCCATGGGGTCACATAAGCAAGTCTGTTGATGACTGGATCTAATTTCAGAGCCAGAATTCCCCAGATGACTCTAATTCTCTACACGTTTCCTCTTTTTCCCCTTATCTCTCTGTAGTATATTGTCTCATGCTTTGATACTGCTTAGCAGATGAGGGACATACAGTTTTTGTTTGTTTGTTTTTCTGAGAGCTGCCGGTAAAT
>NW_011299308.1:0-453 GCF_000146605.3 Meleagris gallopavo | reverse complement strand
ACAATCTTGTAATCCTTATTGGTGCTAATGCTCCTAATGCACCGCTTGTTCAGTGCTCCAGGGCCCCTCCTGCCGGGGCTACTTTGTTTTTTCCTGGGAGGTTTTAACCTCCCAGTTCCTGATGTGGATATTAGAAAGAGCTGCTGAAGTGCATAAGATTTTGTCCAAATTTCGAGGAAGAATACTCAACCTGTGTGAATCTCTGTAAATAAATCATACGTATTTTAAACACTTTTGTTTGCCCTGTTGTAACATCTGCTCCCAAGGATGTGTCCTACTGAAAGCTTTGATGGACACTGTTGCCCTAATTAATTGCAGGAAGTGCTTTATTTAATTATTATTTTTAATGGAAACCCAAGGCAGCAGCGTGCAGCAGGTTTGCCCTCCCCAAAATGAACGCGACTCCCACCTTTCTCATCATGCAGGTGCAGGTAGAACAGGCCCAGGTTCCTG
>NW_011299306.1:0-407 GCF_000146605.3 Meleagris gallopavo | reverse complement strand
CCCCCCCCCACTTAAAGTTACCTGGGGACCTCCAGCTTCAAGAGTTGTCACCTTTCTGCTGCTCTGGCAAATACTGTAGTTTTTCTTCCGTTTGTTTTTGTTATTTTTTTTGTTTGTTGTTGTCTCCCTTTTCTGCCAGTGTGTTCAAACCTGACTCTCCCACATTTTCTTTATCTCCCAGGAGTATTTCTAGGTCTGGGTCTTAGTGGGGTTATTCCCACCCTGCACTTTGTCATCTCTGAGGGGCTCCTGAAAGCAGCCACAATGGGGCAGATAGGCTGGCTGGCACTCATGGCATGCCTGTACATCACTGGTGCTGCACTATATGCTGCCCGCATCCCAGAGAGATTCTTCCCTGGCAAGTGTGACATCTGGGTGAGTCTACAGAATGACTGGATGAAGAGACC
>NW_011299303.1:0-490 GCF_000146605.3 Meleagris gallopavo | reverse complement strand
GGCTCAATTCAGAAGTCGAGGCAGTCAGGTCAAGTCCCTGCTGAGGAGAAAAAGGTAGACAGCACACCTCTTAGGAAGGATAGAAAGTGTGACGCGGGGAACTACCAGCATGTCAGTCTCACCTCTGTGCTGGTCACGGATCATGGAGCAGATCATCCTGGAAGTGACTCTCAAGCACACATTCCAGTGCGTCACCACCCTGTGCATGAAAAGCTGCCTCCTAATAACCAACCTAAACCTCCCCTGTCTCACTTCAAAACCATTTCCCCTTGTCCTATCGCTATCCACCCTCCTAAACAGCCGTTGCCCCCTCCTGCTTATGCGCTCCCTTCGAGTCTTGGAAGGCTGTCATGAGCTATCTCCAGAGCTTTCTCTTCTCCCACAGAAACAATCCCAGTTCCGTCAACATTTCTTTCTAAGAGAGGTGCTCCAGCCCTCTGATCGTCTTCGTGGCCCTTCTCTGGACCTGCTCCAAAAGCTCCACATCATT
>NW_011299299.1:0-462 GCF_000146605.3 Meleagris gallopavo | reverse complement strand
CACAACACCTGCTGTTGGGATTCCCACCACGGAAGAAGTATTAGTGCCACTCCTTGCTCCTTGCTGCTAGGATGGGGTGTTTGAAAACTGATGCACGTGCCGTGATCACATCTCTCTTGCAGGAGAAAGTGCTGAGCAAACAGAATGTTTGGGCCAGGTGACCTCAGGAGTCTGGCTGTTTTGGATGACGGCAGCTGATGGAAACAGGTATTCTTGTGGCTGTTCAGCTTTGAACACGAGTCAGGTGTGCTGTAGCAAGAGCCACTAGGCTCTGAAATGCCTTTCAACATGCACACTGCCTCTTTCTGTCCTGCCCTGCCATCTTTGTTCCTTTTTGATGCAGGAATTTTTACTGGCATGTACTGGGCTTGTTCAGTCGGTGCTCTTGGAGCACTGTGCAGTGACGAGGTCGGAGGTAATAACACCTGCTGGCAGAAGATGAGGAAAACACCGTTGGACAGA
>NW_011299297.1:0-322 GCF_000146605.3 Meleagris gallopavo | reverse complement strand
CCCAGGTTCACATGCTGCCCCCTACTCTTCCCAGCCCTTAAATGGGATCAGGGAGGGGTGGAGCCTGGCTCTGCCCCACTCCACAGCCAAACTGCCCCCAGCTGTGCTCGCAGGGCTGCACCCCGCCCCAGGTGCAGGTTCCACAAAAACAGGAGGGCAAGGGAATGCCCAAAGGCAAGGGCCAAGAGAACATGGAAGGAAATGCCAAGGATGCAAGGAAGGAAATGCCAAGGCGCTCCTGAGCGCCCCTCCTCTCCTGGCTGCACGCTGGTGGCAGGTGGAGGCAGGAACAAAGGGCAGGAGCAAGGGCAGAGAACCTCTT
>NW_011299295.1:0-490 GCF_000146605.3 Meleagris gallopavo | reverse complement strand
CTTTGGTTTGGTGAGGTGGGGACTGCCATTGCTTCCGCAGTCCCACACACCCCTTCCCATCCCACACTGCCATGGGAGATCAGGTTCTGGACCACCTGAGGACCCAAACAGCCAGGAGTCTTTGGGTCCTGACGAGATGAGTCCCAGAGTTCCGAGGGAATTCACCGCTGCAGTCACCGAGCCACTCTCCATGGTATTTCAGAAGTCGAGGCACTCAGGTCAAGTCCCTGCTGAGGAGAAAAAGGAGACAGCACACCTCTCAGGAAGGATAGAAAGTGTGACGCGGGGAACTACCAGCATGTCAGTCTCACCTCTGTGCTGGTCACGGATCATGGAGCAGATCATCCTGGAAGTGACTCTCAAGCACACATTCCAGTGCGTCACCACCCTGTGCGTGAAAAGCTGCCTCCTAATAACCAACCTAAACCTCCCCCGTCTCACTTGAAAACCATTTCCCCTTGTCCTATCGCTATCCACCCTCCTCAACAGC
>NW_011299293.1:0-488 GCF_000146605.3 Meleagris gallopavo | reverse complement strand
AGGCATTCAGAAATGAGCAAGTCAAGTTTAGAATGTTAAACAATCCTACAGCTGCTCTGCATCTTCCTTTTTGCATTAAAAATCGTGTTTTCTTCGGGAGAAAATTCATATTGCAGATGCCAGTGTTTTTCCTATCATGAAGGTAAACTTTTTTTTTAACGGTTCTACTGAAAGGCTAAAAGTCTCTAGGTATGACCTACTACTTCACTAACAGAATCAGTTGTGACTGGGAAGTGTTTAGTTCCAGACATTTTTTGTCAGATGCAGAACTTCATTTTTATTTATGTGATTTATTCCCTTTCTCCAACTCCACATGCTTCATCTGACTTCTAACTCTATTTCCAAAAGAGGCATTTGTCAGTTCAGCAGCTGGCAGAGAACAGAGGATGGTCTTTATTATTCTTGTCTACTCTCTTCCTCAGACATTCCATAAATTCCATGCTATATCTTCCTTCATCTTCCCTACCTCATAACTTTATGAAGGTTTT
>NW_011299290.1:0-406 GCF_000146605.3 Meleagris gallopavo | reverse complement strand
TTAGAAGTGGGTGAGTGATTCCTGCTTGATTTCAGAGCTGTGAGCTCTGGTTTTCTGGAGGATCTCAAGCTGGATGGCTGTAATTAATAGGGCTATGTGCTTAATTGCATCCATGCGGTGGGTGTTTTTTAAGGGCATTGTGTGCGTCCTTGTTGTGTTTTAAATTATGTTCTGCGTCTCTTCTGATTTCATTTTGCAGCCTGATGGAGTTGAAGGATTGCCTGGGCTCCTCCAGTCAGTGGTGTGAGATGTGTCCAGCAGGTAATGAACATCATGCACCCCATGTTGGTGCGCTGCTTGTATGCAGGTAGGTTTGCGATGTGATCCGACTCCCCCATGCTGACCATCCACAGCTAGATCAAGTTGCTCAGAGTCTGAGCCAGGCTCACCTTGAAAGGGCCAGCAC
>NW_011299286.1:0-369 GCF_000146605.3 Meleagris gallopavo | reverse complement strand
ATGCCACATTCTCTTGGCCTTTATCCTTGGCTTTATTTTGCCACATTGTCTTCAGCATTCAGTTTTGGCGTTCCCAGCAGCATTCTCTTTGACTTATTGTTTTGGTCTACCGGCCACCTTTTGCATTGGCCTTCTTTGCCTTGTTGTCTTTCGCCTCCTATTTTGGCAGTTCCTACCATGTTTTCTCTTACCCTTGCCTGGGCTTCCATCCTATGTTCCCTTGGCCTTCCGTTTTGGCGTTTCTTGATGCGTTTTCTCTTGCCTTTGGCCTTTCCTGCTGCGGTCTTTTGGATGTATATTTGCCCTTTCTGTTGAGTTCTCCTTGCCCTTGCCCTCATCTTGGCTTCCATTGGGTGCTCTGTTTGCTTT
>NW_011299280.1:0-312 GCF_000146605.3 Meleagris gallopavo | reverse complement strand
CTTTTAACTAGTTTGTCATCTAAGAGTGACACTTTATTGATACAACACTACTGTTGCCAGATATTTTCCTTTTATTTTTTATTTTTTAGCTTTTTTTTTAACTGTTTTAAGTATTTTTGGAAGGGGATAAGAAGAATGAAATGCCTATGATTATTAAAGTGATCAGTGCTTTAGGGACACAATTTACAAAAAAAAAATGTCTCTAAAAATAAGATTAGAGAGTCAGTGTCGTAGTGCCATGGAAAGAGTCCCTCCTCTGGTAAACTAGAGGTATATTAGATATCTGTATCTCATTATTGTATCCTTTACAGT
>NW_011299279.1:0-476 GCF_000146605.3 Meleagris gallopavo | reverse complement strand
GGAGAGGTGACAATTTTCCATGGCAACAGATTTGCAAGGGAACCTCACAGAGTCAAAGAAGTTGCAGATGGGCTTGTGTGTCCTTAGAAGACCTCCTGCCCTGATTCTTACAAGGCCAAGGAGGGCCGGTTAGGTGTGCTTGTGTCCACACACTCATGCCTTGTTTCAGTGAGTTTCTTCTCCCACTTTGGCAAGATGCTGCCCCATGCTGCGTATTTCTCCTAATCTCTGTCTGTTCCTCAACCAGGGCAAGAAGAGTAAGGAGGTCAAGGAGGAGAGTGCTGAAGAAAGACTGAGGCAGTGGGCGTATGAAAGAGGCTGCCAGCAGCTCGAGAAGCGCATTGAAGATCTGTGAGGAAGGAGAGAGATTGGCAAGATCCCATTCTTCGTGTGCAGCCAGAGGGATCAACCCATGAGCTGTTTCCAAATCACCTTCCTGATGTGACATGCGGCTGTGTTCCCATCACAAAGGCTGC
>NW_011299278.1:0-311 GCF_000146605.3 Meleagris gallopavo | reverse complement strand
TTTCTCACCAAAAATAACCAGTTGTCTCCCCAACAATATGGGCAAATTATCTACCCAGAAATACCAGTTTTCTCAACCCAAAACACAACGTTTCCTACCAGAAATACCAGGATTCTCCCCCAAAATAGGACATTTTCTGCCAGGAATTGCAGTTTTCGGCCAGAAATACCACATTTTCTCACAGAAATACCAGTTTTCCCTCCGAAAATAGGTCATTTTGTCCTAGAAAAGTGGAGATTTTCCCCCCAAAATACGCCATTTTCACCCAGAAATTGCAATATTCTACCCAGAAATATCACATTTTCACCCAG
>NW_011299276.1:0-392 GCF_000146605.3 Meleagris gallopavo | reverse complement strand
AAACAAAAAAAAAAAAAAGAAAAGAAAAAGAAAGAACAGAATAAGTAACAAAAAAAATCTCTTTTATGATTTTGTTAGCATCTAACTAATGGCAGAATTTCTGTAGCTTGCAAATCTGCCAGTGATTACAGATTTGCTGGTTAGCTACTGGTACTTTACTTTTTGAAGGCTTCTTAAATAGATTTAAAAGCTTCCTCCTTTACAAAGAAGTAGTTTCTTTGCTTACATGATACAATTACAGGCTCTGAACTAGCTTATTTTGGGCTGAATTCTTTGGTCTTGATACTCTTTTCCAGTACTTAACGGTTTCCCACATTTTCTGACTTCCTATTGCCGTAACCGGACCTAGAAACATTTGTTGTCATAGAAGATAATTCAAATGTCTCATTCAT
>NW_011299275.1:0-559 GCF_000146605.3 Meleagris gallopavo | reverse complement strand
AAAAAAAGATTCCATTTGGCAAACTGTATAGGAGATTATATTTAAATCAGAATCCTAACTATAGAAAAAGTCATTTAGAAAGAAAAGACAAATTTAAGGTTTATTGAACTAAAATTTTATTTCTTATGCCTGTTTAGAAACATTCCTAAAGTCCAGGTAGGTAGGCACTTCTCCATATCCCTGGAGCTAGGCCTTCCATTATTCCAGTTCAAAGCGCTCCAAAGTAACTAATGTACTATTAACTTCGAACCCTTACCCTCCCTGGTATTTCAAGATCATGTTCTATTAAAACTATTTCCCAGTATTGCCTACTGCCTACTCAACATTCAGAATTTGGAGACTAGAAGAATTTACAAGTACTGCAAAAGAAGTTCAACACCTAATAGAAAACCTTCTTAACTATTACTCCTTGACAACACAAAATCTCAAGCTCTGCTCAGAGTACTCCCTGCCTTCACCTCTGATCTCAGACCCACCTCGGTGACCCCGCGTGTTCTTCACCACCATAGGGAACTCCAGCACTTCTGCCTCATCAATCATTTTGGCAAAATTCTCATGA
>NW_011299274.1:0-469 GCF_000146605.3 Meleagris gallopavo | reverse complement strand
CAATCCCAGTTCCCTCAACATTCTTTCTAAGAGAGGTGCTCCAGCTCTCTGATCATCTTCCGTGGCCCTTCTCCTGGACCTGCTCCAAAAGCTCCACATCATTCCCATGCTGGAGCCCGAGGCCTGGACGCAGTGCTGCACATGGGGCCGCACCAGAGCCGAGTCAGGGGGACAATCACCTCCCTCTCCCTGCTGGTCGCTCCTCTTTGAATGCAGCCCAGGATACAGTTGGCCTTCTGGGCTGCAAGTGCACACTACTGGCTTATGTCCAGCTCTTTGTCCACCAGGATCCCCGAGTCCTCCGCAGGGCTGCTCCCAAGGGCTTCTACGCCCAGTTGTTACAAGCATCTGGGTTTCCCCTTCATCAGGGACATCAACAGTGGGGTTGAGTGCACCCTAAGGACACCAAGCTGTGGGGTGCAGTGACACAGCAGAGGGACGGGATGCCATCCACAGAGACCTCAACAGG
>NW_011299273.1:0-453 GCF_000146605.3 Meleagris gallopavo | reverse complement strand
ATACAACAACAACCAAAAAAAAAAATAAAAAAAAGGAAATGTGTTGAAGGTAGCCAAGGTTTAAGAACAAACAAACAAGATTAGTGAAGTTAAAAAAAGGTAATATTTGGCTTGTGATGCAACACAAGAACTAAGCTATAAAGCGAGGTAGGTGTCCTGTGATGTAGAGGTAAAAGGTGAAGCCTTTTTAAAAGAATCTTTAAACTGTTAAACCTCAAGCTGGCTTGAGGGGTTTAGAAAGCTTTTCTTCCTATGGCAGGGAATGTACCTGTTAGTGAAGTTTGTGATCAGAGCTGAATCTCTAAGCTTCGTGGTGGTTGTCTGATATCAAGAACCAAAGTGAGAGGTCACAGCTAGATCCACAATGAGAAAGTATTCAGTAGTGAAGCATCCTTCCAGCATTCTGCCAAAACTAGAAACTCCCCACTTGCCTTTGGTTTTTGAATATTTTGA
>NW_011299272.1:0-472 GCF_000146605.3 Meleagris gallopavo | reverse complement strand
AAAGGCAGCACGGAGCTCTGGTGTGTCAGCCTCTCCTCCCAGCTTTGTGCCACCTGCAAACCTGCTGAGGTGGACTCCATCCCTTTGTCCAGGTCACTGATGGAGATGTTGAACAGCAACAGATCCAGCACCGACCCTCAGGGAACAGCACGAGTCACCGCCACCAAGCGCACCCTGCTCTGCTGATGGAGCCCAAAGTCATGGACTCAGTGAGCTCCACCAGCACTTCACAGGGATGGCCGAGGGACCACGGAAATGCTGTGTGTGTATATACTGAAACTCAGGATGGGAGATGGTGGTTAATTAGGTTGAATGGGAAACTGTGGGACCTGAGCCTGATGTAAGCTGTATGGAACATGGCAGGGTATTGCCCTTGTTTTTCAGCTGGGATAAAGCTGATTTGCTTCAATGTGTCCAGTGAGTTTTAGCTTCAGAAAACCAATGCTGATGGCACAGAGGTGGTTCAGCTGAT
>NW_011299270.1:0-447 GCF_000146605.3 Meleagris gallopavo | reverse complement strand
TGTCTCCACGCACTGCTGAAAAGAGACTGGCCTCACCACTCTGCCCTCCACACCTCAGATATTTATAGACCTGGATCAGGTCCCCTCTCAGTCTCTTTTCTCAAGGCTAAACAGACCCAGTTCACTTAGCCTTTCTTCACAGGGGAGATGCTCCAGGCCCTTCACCATCTTTATGGCTCTCCGCTGGACTCTTTCCAAGAGATCCCTGTCTTTTTTGTACTGGGGAGCCCAGAACTGGACACAGTACTCCAGATGAGGCCTTACCAGGGCAGAGTAGAGGGGGAGGATCACCTCCCTCGACCTGCTGGACACGCTCTTCTTAATGCACCCCAGAATGCCACTGGCCTTTTTGGCCACGAGGGCACACTGCTGGCTCATGGCCAACCTGTCGTCCACCAGGACGCCCAGGTCCCTCTCTGCAGAGCTCCTCTCCAGCAGCTCATCCCC
>NW_011299269.1:0-442 GCF_000146605.3 Meleagris gallopavo | reverse complement strand
TAAATCCCAGGCATTAACACCCCAAGGAACACGCAATGAGAACAGTCCCAGGAAGAACAGGCAGAAAACCTAACTAGAAAGACAGTGCACCAAAGCCAGATGCCTGTTGTGTGTCTGTACCTCTCTTGGGTGCTGTGCCACACTCCGTGCTCCTCTCCCGGCTTTGCACATGGCTGCGCTTCAGAGGAAGGCCACTGGCATCAGCTTCTGACAGAAAGGAGACAAGAAAGACATGAAGAGCCTCTCTATGGAGGAAGATTTGAGCACTGCCAACCACAAACTTCTGGTCTTTAAGAGCAGTTTTGTCAATTTGCCTTTCTGCTGCTACAGCCTTGTGCCACTTCTGCAGTCAGCACAGAACTGCAGCATCCTTTCCTCTCTCCTCCATCACACACAGCCCTGCGTGCAGCCCTGTTTAGAGGCGGTACCCACAGCACAGCTC
>NW_011299268.1:0-459 GCF_000146605.3 Meleagris gallopavo | reverse complement strand
AAGGCCTGGGAGGTACTGGTGGCTGGGAGCTGGACACAAGCCAGCAGTGGCCCTCCAGCCCAGAAAGCCAACCGTATCCTGGGCTGCATCCAAAGATGCGCAGTCAGCGGGCGAAGGGAGGAGATCCCCCATCCCTCTGCTCTGCGCTGGTCAGGCCTCACCTGCAGTGCTGCGTCCAGATGTGGAGTCCTCAGTGCAGGGAGACATGGAGCTGTGCGAGTGCATCCAGAGTACAGCCACAAACACGAACCCAAGGATGGAACCCCTCTCCTGTAAGCAAGGAGAGCTGGGCTGTTCAGCCTCCTGGAGAAGTGAAGGCTCCAAGGGAACCTGGTAACAGCCTTTCAATACCTAAAGGAAAGAACAAGGGAAAATGGAGGTGAAATCTAAGGAAAATGTCTTCTACAGTGAGGGTGCTGAGGCAGTGGCACAGGTTGCCAGAGACATGGTGGATGTGCT
>NW_011299266.1:0-434 GCF_000146605.3 Meleagris gallopavo | reverse complement strand
TCACTCATCTTGAAATTTACCAACGTGTGCGATGAAATTGTATAAGCGTCACGGTGTATCGGATCTCTGTATTAGGGAAAGCTCACCCTTTTAGTCAACCTAATCATTGGTTCACGCCGTGAAGGGGTGGAATGTATGGGGCTGCTGAATCACGGCCTGAACCTTTGATTGATCACCTGAGGCGAGCAATGAGTCAGCCACGGGAGCACAGGTGAAGGCAATTCAGCTGTGCTGCAGGAAGGGGTGGAGCCTGGCTCCACCTCTCCTAGACCCATTTAAGAGCTGACTGCCAGTGGGGAAGGATCTCTCTCTGGAGATCCGCTCCATCAGGAGTTCGTCTGGCGAGCCCAGGACAGGGTGAGTGACTTTCTCTTATTTCTCCAATATATGTTCTATTAGCCGAGCTCCTGGATATGGATCTATACCATCTGTAT
>NW_011299265.1:0-424 GCF_000146605.3 Meleagris gallopavo | reverse complement strand
TGATTAAGCAGCGCAAGGAGTTGTCGTGAAGTGCCTTGTAATACTCAGTAGATCTTTTTGAGCTGATTCTAGTACTGTTATGCATGTGGTTTAAATTTGAACAAATTTGTTAAAGCTACTCTCCTTAAAACTGCAGTACAACTGTTAACAGCATCCAGTGTTTACCAAGTATTCCTTGGCAAGACATACTCAGTCATGTATTAAGGATAAGAATTTCCATCTTAGGTTAGCTTTTATACTGGTATGTCCAAGTTTTAAGAAATAAACATCAATTCTCTACTATTTAAGTTTTTCTAGTTGAAATTAGCAAAGTTTTCCATTTGCGTATTGGATTATTGCTTAGAAGGCCATTTCCTAACGGATCATTTGTGCCTGAAAAACAAAACAAAACAAAACAAAAAAAAAAAGGGAGATGAAAGAAAGT
>NW_011299263.1:0-396 GCF_000146605.3 Meleagris gallopavo | reverse complement strand
AGTATATTTTTTTTTTTCTGTTGGATTCTTTTTTGGAGTTTCTAAATGACAAGGAAGATTTTCTTTTAAATCTTCCTCATTTTGATAATAAATTTTGTTATCTGTTTTGGTTATTCAAGGCATATTTATTATTATAGTACCTCATTAGTCCCAATAACATCAGATTTTACTAATAACTCACTCAACAGAGTTGGCAGCAGGCAGAGAGGAATTCTGCTCAGATTTTAAAAACCATACCAAACTTCAGTTATGTGTAAATTAATTTGAGGATCTGAGATAAGCATTGTCCAAGACCACTGGGAGCAGGTTATGGAGTGTTGGAATTAGGATTTCTGAAGTCTAAGCTGATGACTGATAAATAGATCTTTTTTATCATCACCACAGTACTATCTGAAG
>NW_011299262.1:0-474 GCF_000146605.3 Meleagris gallopavo | reverse complement strand
AACTCACTCCATCACCAAGAACAAGGCATACTCCAAAGGAAGCACTCCCCAGGTTCACATGCTGCCCCTACTCTTCCCAGCCCTTACATGGGATCAGGGAGGGGTGGAGCCTGGCTCTGCCCCACTCCACAGCCAAACTGCCCCCAGCTGTGCTCGCAGGGCTGCACCCCGCCCCAGGTGTTGCCACAAAAACAGGAGGGCAAGGGAATGCCCAGGCAAAGGCAAGGGCCAAGAGAACATGGAAGGAAATGCCAAGGATGACGGCCCAGACAATACGGCAGGGAACGCCAAAACTGAATGCCGACATGAATGTGGCAACACAAAGCCAAGGGGAATGGCCAAGAGAATGGGGCAAGGAACACAAAAATAGGAGGACAAGAGAATGTAATAGTGAAAACAGTGACAAGACCAGAGACAAGCAAGACACAGAACAAAGAGGATAGGCAGCCTTCTGGGCACCTATGAAGCGCAATT
>NW_011299260.1:0-353 GCF_000146605.3 Meleagris gallopavo | reverse complement strand
AATACTATGTCGTCTGCTTTATTTCGCTTGCCGAGAACGGGCCACTTCAGCCGGCTGCTTTTCTCCGACGAGTGAGCGGGCTCCTGTGCGCGCATCGGAAAAGAGCGCAGAATGCACTACGCCTACCTCTGAATACTATGTCTCTGCCTTTATTTCGAGCCACAATTCATGCTAGTCAGGTTTCCACTGCTACACATCTGCATTCAGAGAGGAAAAGAGTGGAAGGGAAAACCAGCTCTAATAAGGCATTTGCAAGTTCGAGGAGCGACAGCTGTAGTGCTCTCAGGGAGAGCGTTTCAGAAAGTGGGGAGAGATCCTTTCAGGACTGCGCAGAAAAAACCCCCCACTCGCAG
>NW_011299256.1:0-448 GCF_000146605.3 Meleagris gallopavo | reverse complement strand
GTCCCCACGGTCCTGAGAGCTGCGCTGGACTCACCGGGCAGCACGGCGTGGTGCAGGGGATGCAGAGAGAACCCAGGGTGCTCAGCAGACTTGCTGGGGCAGGAGGTTCTCCTTCAGCATGGAGCGCTGGAAGGCTGTGGGACTGCGGTGTCACCTCTGTCAGCTCTCATTCCAGTTCCCTCTTGTTTGCAGAGCCCTTCTGAGCGGCCCCTGCTTCTCCTTGCTGCTTTGGGATCCTGGTGTGTGATTGTAGACTGGGCAGCCAGTTGTCAGGGTAACTGCAAATGCCTTGGCAAAAAGAAAAGGTCTCCTTTCGGAAACGTCTCATCTGGCACGGCTCACGCGGTGTTGGTGACCAAGTGTTTGTTTTTTCCTGTAAGTCAGGAACCCCTTCCTTTTCTTGACTGTATTTCGTATTGCTTTTCACTTGTAGTTTTCCTCTTTTTCA
>NW_011299255.1:0-308 GCF_000146605.3 Meleagris gallopavo | reverse complement strand
CCTCCCCTTCCCCAGCCCACAAAATGGAAGGAAGGGAGGAAACAAAAAAACAAGCGGCAACAATCTATGGAGGAAAACTTATTTTACTAATTATGATATCGGAATGCAAGATAACACAATATAATACAATCTGATTGAAATTGAGACTAATAAATCAAATAAAACAGGAGAGAGAGAGAGAGGGAGAGTTCCCGATACCGATTCAAACCTGAAAAGCTTGGAACGGCCAGGAAAGCACCCTCCAGCACCCACTGCCAGGCAGTAAGAGACCGCCCCACCCGGAAGGGTCAGATCCCATGACTTCTGTA
>NW_011299253.1:0-364 GCF_000146605.3 Meleagris gallopavo | reverse complement strand
AAGGGAGCGCATAAGCAGGAGGGGCAACGGCTGTTAGGAGGGTGGATAGCGATAGGACGAAGGGGAAATTGGTTTCAAGTGAGACAGGGGAGGTTTAGGTTGGTTATTAGGAGGCAGCTTTTCACGCACAGGGTGGTGACGCACTGGAATGTGTGCTTGAGAGTCACTTCCAGGATGATCTGCTCCATGATCCGTGACCAGCACAGAGGTGAGACTGACATGCTGGTAGTTCCCCGCGTCACACTTTCTATCCTTCCTAAGAGGTGTGCTGTCACCTTTTTCTCCTCACCAGGGACTTGACCTGACTGCCTCGACTTGTGAAATAGCATGGAGAGTGGCTCGGTGACTGCAGCGGTGAATTCCC
>NW_011299251.1:0-393 GCF_000146605.3 Meleagris gallopavo | reverse complement strand
GGCCCGGCCCGTCGACGGCCCGGCCCCCCACGCCCCCTCCCCCCCTCCGCACCAGCACACACACACACACACACACACACAAAGCAAATAAGAAAGCCATAACATAAGTAACAGCAGAAACACCAGCGCAATGGGAGTATATTAAGAAGGTAGGAAAAGGACTGCCCACCCACTCACCTCCAAGGATTTACACCCACAGAACAAACCCCACAGTGGAGAAACTTCCAGAAAGAAACCCTTCCCCCGCGGCAGTCAGCCCTCAAACGAGCTCCAAGAGAGGGGCAGCCAGGCTCTGCCCCTTCCAGCCACGGAGCTGAACTGCCTTCACCTGTGCTCCCAGGGCTGGCTGGGTCCTTTCCTCAGCTGCTCCATCAGTGGTTCAGGCTGTGGTTC
>NW_011299250.1:0-494 GCF_000146605.3 Meleagris gallopavo | reverse complement strand
TTCCTGTGCTGCAGCTGATGTCCGCTTCCCCTCGTCCTGTCTCCACGTACCACTGAAAAGACGACTGGCCTCACCGCTATGGCCGCCACACCTCAGATATTTATAAACCTGGATCAGGTCCCCTCTCAGTCGTCTTTTCTCAAGGCTAAACAGACCCAGTTCACTCAGCCTTTCTTCATAGGGGAGATGCTCCAGGCCCTTCGCCATCTTTGTGGCCCTCCGCTGGACTCTTTCCAAGAGATCCCTGTCTCTTTTTGTACTGGGGAGCCCAGAACTGGACACAGTACTCCAGATGAGGCCTTACCAGGGCAGAGTAGAGGGGGAGGATCACCTCCCTCGACCTGCTGGACACGCTCTTCTTAATGCACCCCAGAATGCCATTGGCCTTCTTGGCCACGAGGGCACACTGCTGGCTCACGGCCAACCTGTCGTCCACCAGGACGCCCAGGTCCCTCTCTGCAGAGCTCCTCTCCAGCAGCTCATCTCCCAGCCTG
>NW_011299249.1:0-395 GCF_000146605.3 Meleagris gallopavo | reverse complement strand
TCCGCTGGACTCTTTCCAAGAGATCCTGTTCTTTTTTGTACGTGGGGAGCCCAGAACTGGACACAGTACTCCAGATGGACGGCCCTTACCGAGGCAGAGTAGAGGGGGAGGATCACCTCCCTCGACCTGCTGGACACGCTCTTCTTAATGCACCCCAGAATGCCATTGGCCTTTTTGGCCACGAGGGCACACTGCTGGCTCATGGCCAACCTGTCGTCCACCAGGACGCCCAGGTCCCTCTCTGCAGAGCTCCTCTCCAGCAGCTCATCCCCCAGCCTGTATTGGTGCATGCAATTATTCCTCCCTAGGTGTAAGACCCTACACTTGCTTGTGTTGAACCTCATCCGGTTTCTTACTGCCCAGCTCTCCAGCCTGTCCAGGTCTCGCTGAATGGC
>NW_011299248.1:0-480 GCF_000146605.3 Meleagris gallopavo | reverse complement strand
CCACCACTGTCTCTGGCAACCTGTGCCACCTGCCTCAGCACCCTCACTGTACAAGACATTTTCCTTAGATTTCACCTCCATTTTCCCTTGTTCTTTCCTTGAGGTATTGAAAGGCTGTTACCAGGTTCCCTTGGAGCCTTCACTTCTCCAGGAGGCTGAACAGCCCAGCTCTCCTTGCTTACAGGAGAGGGGTTCCATCCTTGGGTTCGTGTTTGTGGCTGTACTCTGGATGCACTCGCACAGCTCCATGTCTCCCTGCACTGAGGACTCCACATCTGGACGCAGCACTGCAGGTGAGGCCTGACCAGCGCAGAGCAGAGGGATGGGGATCTCCTCCCTTGGCCCGCTGACTGCGCATCTTTGGATGCAGCCCAGGATACGGTTGGCTTTCTGGGCTGGAAGGGCCCACTGCTGGCTTGTGTCCAGCTCCCACCCACCAGTACTCCCAGGCCTTATGGAGCAGGACTACGCTCAGTCCTT
>NW_011299246.1:0-420 GCF_000146605.3 Meleagris gallopavo | reverse complement strand
TGGAACAGGGAGCAGAAACTAAAGCATATATATATATATATTTAAAATAAGCTACAGAAATTGTATTTTGCGTTGGGTTTGTCAGGCACTCAGAACTATGCCACACACTGTGCACAGGGGTGGATGTGGAAATGCATCGTATTGCGTAGCTACAAGTCTGGGGGTCTGTACTCTTAGTGAGGAATCAGAGTCACCACCACACATTTGAAGCCCAGAATCATCACAGAATCAAAGAATCTGGAACTGGGAACCAATCACCGAATCTGACATAACAGAACTTACACTCACAGGAGCTGCTATCCTCGTAGCGTCCTCACGCAGTCCTCAGACTAGAATCCCAGACTGCAGGAACCCCGTAACAACCCGGCAGTATTGAATCACCGCGTTTCGTTTCCTCGCTCCCACAGAGGGCAGCTTTCT
>NW_011299245.1:0-489 GCF_000146605.3 Meleagris gallopavo | reverse complement strand
AAAACAGCTATTGGATGCCTATTCGGCATTGCAGGCAGTAGAGCCGATAACGCAAACGGCTGAAGTTATAGTTAAGACTACTCTGCCGATTCGAGGGGTGGGTGAAAGATCTGACCCACCTTCCTAAGACAGGGATGGCCCAAGCACAAACAGTGGCACGATGGGTCGCCTATCTCAGCCAAAGGAGCAGTCTGTCTTCATCCCCTTTGAAAGAAGAACTTCAGAAGATCCTAGGCCCAGTAACATATCACAGTGATGCACTGAAAGGAATACTGGTTGCTCTACCTCAGAAGAGTCCCATTGAGGAGGGAAAATACCCTATCTCTGAAGATGCTTGGTACACAGATGGATCCAGCAAGGGCAATCCGAGCAAGTGGAGAGCAATAGCATACCGTCCTTCTACTGAGACCATCTGGTTTGATGAGGGGGATGGTCAGAGCAGCCAATGGGCAGAACTGCGAGCCGTGTGGATGGTTATAACTAAGGAAC
>NW_011299244.1:0-460 GCF_000146605.3 Meleagris gallopavo | reverse complement strand
GCTCCTTGCTCGGAGCACATGGCTGCACTCTGTGCACCATGTTGCTTACACCAGAGAAGGCTCAGGTACCCAACACCATTTTTGGCTTCCATCTTGTCTGAGAACTGCTCATTATGCACAGCCCTCATCTTTGCTTCGGTTTGGTGAGGTGGGGACTGCCATTGCTTCCTCAGTCCCACAGACCCCTTCCCATCCCACACTGCCATGGGAGATCAGGTTCTGGACCACCTGAGGACCCAAACATCCAGGAGTCTTTGGGTCCTGACGAGATGAGTCCCAGAGTTCCGAGGGAATTCACCGCTGCAGTCACCGAGCCACTCTCCATGGTATTTCACAAGTCGAGGCAGTCAGGTCAAGTCCCTGGTGAGGAGAAAAAAGGTGACAGCACACCTCTTAGGAAGGATAGAAAGTGTGACGCGGGGAACTACCAGCTTGTCAGTCTCACCTCTGTGCTGGTCAC
>NW_011299243.1:0-498 GCF_000146605.3 Meleagris gallopavo | reverse complement strand
CACCCTCCCTCCTACCTGTAAGCTCCCCTCAAGTACTGGAAGGTCACAGTGAGGTCTCCCTCGGAGCCTTCCCTTCTCCGTGCTGCCCGCCCCCCATCTCCCTCAGCTTGTCTTCATAGGAGAGGTGCTCCAGCCCGCTGAACATCTTTGTGGCCTCCTCTGGCCCTGCTCCAAACAGCCCCGCACCCCTCCTTTACTTGGGCCCCCAGGCCTGGATGCAGTCTTCAGGTGGGGCCTCATGAGGGCAAAGCAGAGGTGGAACAATCCCCTCCCTGCCTGCTGCCCCCCTCTGTTGATGCAGCCCAGGATGCTGTTGGCCTTCCAGGCTGTGAGCGCACACTGCTGGCTCATACAGAACTTTTTGTCCATCAGAACCCCCATGTCCTTCTCTTAGGGCTGCTCTGAAAGAGCTATTCTCCCAGTCTGTACACATATCTGGTATTGCCCCAACCCAAGTACAGCACCTTGCCCTTAGACTTACTGAACTTTGTTAAGTTC
>NW_011299241.1:0-509 GCF_000146605.3 Meleagris gallopavo | reverse complement strand
ATGGGAGCTGTGACTTTAAGAGAATGAATGTTCCTTTCTGTCTTCCTCTTTCGTTTTTGCTTTTGGATGAAAAATGCATAGCTCTCACGGCTGTACATTTCCCCGTTACCTGAAGGCATGCTTTTGATTTAAAAAAGAACATGTCACACAGTCCAACAACAGTGTAAGACTGATGATACGTAAGTCAAAGTTGTCTTGAACATGAGCCATCACACTGCACTGCCCCCCTTTGGGCAGGCCTAGCTTTATGTCTGTAATGAGCAGTTCCTGGAAATGGCAGTGTGTATTTGCTGTAAACATGCATTCATCAACCCGGCTGAATGGTTTTGGGTTGTTCATGATGGTAACTATTTCTGGGATAAACTGTCAGACTAGCTGGCCATAATATGGTAGCCAAAACGGTGAGGATATTTTATGAATAGCATCCAGATTAACTAAAAGATGGAAATCCTTTCTCACCAGGTTTCTGACTCCACAGGGAAAACCCTTTAGGACTTGTGTATCTGGTT
>NW_011299239.1:0-408 GCF_000146605.3 Meleagris gallopavo | reverse complement strand
CTATCACTTTATAGCATTACAAGCTAGTTAACCAGTGACAATTAATACAAAAGTAAAAAACAAAACAAAAAAAATACAAACAAAACAAACAAACAAAAACAAACAAAAAAACAACCAAAAAACACATCTAACTTGCTAGGTTGTTTGCCATCACAGCTGCTTCAGTTCAGTGGGTTTATCAAGTATATAATCTGTCTTGCTAATTGGAGTGGGATGTAGTTCATTACAAGTGTTTTGCTCCTTCATCTGCCAAAAATTAAGATGAAATTTTCATCTGTTTCAGTGAGCAGAGGATGCATCACAGGCAGGTTATGGAGGCACGCGAAAAATCACTGAGGCTCTGTCCTGTCAGATGGTCTCCTGCCCTGCAAGCAATGTGACATCCACTACAACTAGGTAAACTAGATA
>NW_011299232.1:0-480 GCF_000146605.3 Meleagris gallopavo | reverse complement strand
TGAGGCCCTGGTGTGATACAGCTTATTGCTAAGGCTAGAGGGAGAACACTGAGGAGTATCTCCCACACTGAAGTCAAAGGTGAAGTTCTCTGCAAGGCTTATAAGAAACAGAGATCATGTTATTTAGCCAGTGTAAATTCTCTTCACCAGTTAAACCATGGCAAGATTATCGGAGGTAAATGACAGATGCTGGTAAGGGATTGAGATAGCGCTTAAATTTGAACATATGAGACATCACCGTATCACTTTAGACAGAACTGTGAGAAAGAACAGAATTTCACTTTTTTCTTTGAAAGAGATCTGCCAAATCTAGAAAGGACTGTCTGAACTGGAGGTCTGTCAGACAGCTGGCACAGAGTCATCAACAAAATAAGGCCATGTTCACTTACATCAACAGTGGACACACCATTCTGTATCTCTGCAAATCCTCATTCACTCAGCAGAATGAGATTGTATTCTGTGATGTTGTGCTCCCCTCTA
>NW_011299231.1:0-409 GCF_000146605.3 Meleagris gallopavo | reverse complement strand
CTTTGGTTATTGTTAGTAATGCTGGCCTTGCATTGCTGTTAAATTTTCGGTTCTTTCTTTCCATTGTTAAGCACTGGTGAGCTTTGTTCTCTCTTTACTTTGTTAGGATTCTTTGCTTTGCCATGCTGGTGAATTGAATTCATTGGCTTTCCTCTTGTATTTCTCGACCTCGTTTTGCTTTGCTTCGTTTTCATTCCTTGTTGTGTTTTGCCTTTTTTTCTCTTTTGTGCCTTTTTTGTTTCTTTGCATTGTGTTTGTTTCATATTTGTAGGTTCTTTGTCTTTCCTGTTCCTTTCCTTGCGTGATCTTGTTCCTTGCTGCAAGCATTCCTTTCCTGTTCAGAGTATGTTTTATGTTTACTTTGATTTTCTTGCTTTTTATTGTTTTCTTAGTTCTCTTCTTCCCTGTT
>NW_011299230.1:0-554 GCF_000146605.3 Meleagris gallopavo | reverse complement strand
GAAGTGCTGCAGCGAGAGGCCGAACTGATACGTGATCAGTAGTTTCCAGGAATTCGGGATCCACGTTCCTTACGTTCCGAGAACCCAGCAGCACGCGGCCCCCCCTCGCGCGTGCGCAGTGAGCGGTGAGGGTCTCCTCCTGGTGGCCGTGGGATGCAGAATCCTCATCTTCCCCGCGGAGGCTCGCAGTCTTTCTCCCTGTTCGCTTCTGACCCTGCGGGAGGGGCAGCCCCCCCAGCCCCGTTTCAGCTCGCCCTGCGGACATCGAATCGCCTCGCTGCCAGGCGTCCTCGGGCTGTTCTCCAACCCTTCTGTTTGCGGCCTTCAGCCCCTCCTTATCCCACACCCGGAGTCTGCCATCCCTTATTTTTCTGTCATTCTTGCTCCTACAAGCTGTCTCTAACTCCTCCCTCTCCCCCCATCCTTAGTCCCTGCGAAGCCCTTTCCTCGCGTTTTTACTACGGGGCCCTTCTCGCCCTTCAGCACCGGCCCGCACCGCCGTAGCGGACGACCGCGCAGCAGGCGCGGGCTGCGGCCCCGCACGGCCTCCTGCA
>NW_011299229.1:0-401 GCF_000146605.3 Meleagris gallopavo | reverse complement strand
TTGAAAACAGTGGCAACAATCTGAAGGTAAACAAAGTAATTTACTAAATATGGTATCAACAGAATTTATAAGGAGAGAGAATGTGAAATTGATGGTGGATCGGCCTTACCACAACGCTGAGATGAGAAGCGCAGGCAGAGAAGCGCAGGCGAGAAGCGCAGGCAGAGAAGCGCAAGCGAAGCAGCGCAGGCAGAGAAGCGCAAGCGAAGCAGCGCAGGCAGAGAAGAGAGCATCAGGTGACCTTGCCGGGAGTTATATCTCCTCGCTGACCGCAAAGCCCCCTGGGGAAACGTAGCTGCTCTTCTCCGCTGGACAGGCACCCGGAACTTGAGCATCAGCAGTCAAACCCCCAGTGCATTGCATGATGTTATGATGTGGAATACCGATAATGAAAAATCATG
>NW_011299226.1:0-339 GCF_000146605.3 Meleagris gallopavo | reverse complement strand
TCGAGCGTAGTCCTGCTCCGATAAGGCCGTGGGAGTACTGGTCGGGTGGGACGCTGGACACAAGCCAGTCAGTGGGCCCTTCCAGCCCAGAAAGCCAACCGGTATCCTGGGCTGCATCCAAAGATGCGCAGTCAGCGGGCCAAGGGAGGAGATCCCCATCCCTCTGCTCTGCGCTGGTCAGGCCTCACCTGCAGTGCTGCGTCCAGATGTGGAGTCCTCAGTGCAGGGAGACATGGAGCTGTGCGAGTGCATCCAGAGTACAGCCACAAACACGAACCCAAGGATGGAACCCCTCTCCTGTAAGCAAGGAGAGCGGGGCTGTTCAGCCTCCTGGAGAAG
>NW_011299225.1:0-396 GCF_000146605.3 Meleagris gallopavo | reverse complement strand
AGATGTGTAGCAGTGGAAACCTCACTAGAATGAATTGTGGCTCGAAATAAAGACAGAGACATAGTATTCAGAGGTAGGCGTAGTGCATTCTGCATGTAGCCAAGGCGAAGTGCAAACCGCTCCTTTCCGATGTGCGCACAGGAGCCCGCTCACTCGTCGGAGAAAAGCAGCCGGCTGAAGTTGCCCGTTCTCGGCAAGCGAGAAACACGAGACCGCTGCTGACAGCTCAAAGCGGAGTTCGGGGAGAAACGCGATTTCTCGGCCAGCTACAGCAAAGTCTCCGGAGCGGTTCAGCGCGAATGCCGCTTTCTGCGCGTGAGAGCGAAGGAGTGCGATTCCGATGCCGACAAGTGCAAATTCAACCTCCTGCACTACCTGCGAGTGGGGGTTTTTTCC
>NW_011299224.1:0-395 GCF_000146605.3 Meleagris gallopavo | reverse complement strand
TACACTCACTCCATCACCAAGAACAAGGCATACTCCCAAAGGAAGCACTCCCCCAGGTTCACATGCTGCCCCTACTCTTCCCAGCCCTTACATGGGATCAGGGAGGGGTGGAGCCTGGCTCTGCCCCACTCCACAGCCAAACTGCCCCCAGCTGTGCTCGCAGGGCTGCACCCCGCCCCAGGTGCGGGTTCCACAAAAACAGGAGGGCAAGGGAATGCCCAGGCAAAGGCAAGGGCCAAGAGAACATGGAAGGAAATGCCAAGGATGACGGCCCAGACAATACGGCAGGGAACGCCAAAACTGAATGCTAACATGAATGTGGCAACACAAAGCCAAGGGGAATGGCCAAGAGAATGGGGCAAGGAACACCAAAATAGGAGGACAAGAGAATGTAA
>NW_011299223.1:0-363 GCF_000146605.3 Meleagris gallopavo | reverse complement strand
TTTTTTAAATTGTTTGTTTTTATTGTTACTTTATTGTTTGTTATTTATTTATTTATTTGCTTGCTTATTTATCGGCTCGCTCGCTCGCTCGCTCGCTCATTTATTATTTATTCATTCATTCATTCATTCATTCATTCATTCATTCATTCATTCATTCATTCATTCATTCATTCCTCGTGTTTATTTCTTATCGATTTTCCCTTTTAATTTCGTTTATCGATCTTTAGGTGTTCCGTCCCGTCCCGCCCGCCCGTCCCGTCCCGTCCCGTCCGTCCCGGTTTCGCGATTTGTTGATTGATTGATTGATTGATTGGATTGGATTGGATTTTGTTGTTGTTGTTGTTTATGTGTGTACTTGTTCGT
>NW_011299220.1:0-345 GCF_000146605.3 Meleagris gallopavo | reverse complement strand
GGGCCCTTCCAGCCCAGAAAGCCAACCGTATCCTGGGCTGCATCCAAAGATGCGCAGTCAGCGGGCCAAGGGAGGAGATCCCCATCCCTCTGCTCTGCGCTGGTCAGGCCTCACCTGCAGTGCTGGGTCCAGATGTGGAGTCCTCAGTGCAGGGAGACATGGAGCTGTGCGAGTGCATCCAGAGTACAGCCACAAACGCGAACCCAAGGATGGAACCCCTCTCCTGTAAGCAAGGAGAGCTGGGCTGTTCAGCCTCCTGGAGAAGTGAAGGCTCCAAGGGAACCTGGTAACAGCCTTTCAATACCTAAAGGAAAGAACAAGGGAAAATGGAGGTGAAATCTAAGG
>NW_011299219.1:0-490 GCF_000146605.3 Meleagris gallopavo | reverse complement strand
GTCCGTTTCCCCTCATCCTGTCTCCACGTACCACTGAAAAGAGACTGGCCTCACCGCTATGGCTGCCACACCTCAGATATTTATAAACCTGGATCAGGTCCCCTCTCAGTCGTCTTTTCTCCAGGCTAAACAGACCCGGTTCACTCAGCCTTTCTTCATAGGGGAGATGCTCCAGGCCCTTCACCATCTTTGTGGCCCTCCGCTGGACTCTTTCCAAGAGATCCCTGTCTTTTTTGTACTGGGGAGCCCAGAACTGGACACAGTACTCCAGATGAGGCCTTACCAGGGCAGAGTAGAGGGGGAGGATCACCTCCCTCGACCTGCTGGACACGCTCTTCTTAATGCACCCCAGAATGCCATTGGCCTTTTTGGCCACGAGGGCACACTGCTGGCTCATGGCCAACCTGTCGTCCACCAGGACGCCCAGGTCCCTCTCTGCAGAGCTCCTCTCCAGCAGCTCATCCCCCAGCCTGTATTGGTGCATGCAATT
>NW_011299218.1:0-325 GCF_000146605.3 Meleagris gallopavo | reverse complement strand
AGGGAGGGAGGGAGGAGGGAAGCAGTGGGAAGGAAGGTGTCGGAAATACCCAAATAATTCTCTAGGACGGTTTCTCTGATAAAGCAGATTCTATTTGCAATTGCAATGTTGGGCCTCCTGCAAGCAGGAGAGCACCCCAAAAAACAGCGTGACGTCTTTTCTTCCCTACTCCCCGACGCTGATCTCTTTTCTCCCCCTGGTTCCTCACTGGCTGAGTTATTTAGGTCCACAATCTTCTCAATGCTTCACTAAACACACAAACACTGGACAAACATGGAAACACTGGACAAACATCAATGGTTGCTGCCTAAGCGTCAATCTGAAG
>NW_011299215.1:0-474 GCF_000146605.3 Meleagris gallopavo | reverse complement strand
TAACAAAGCTGAGGAAGTGCGGGATAGACGAGTGGACAGTGAGGTGGGCTGAGAACTGGCTGACTGGCAGAGCGCAGAGGGTCGTCGTTGGTGGTGCAGAGTCTGGCTGGAGACCTGTAACCAGTGGTGTCCCCCAGGGGTCTGTGCTGGGTCTGGTCTTGTTCAACATCTTCATCAATGACCTTGATGAGGGGACAGTGGCCACCCTCAGCAAGTTTGCTGATGATACGAAGTTGGGAGGATTGGCTGACACGCCTGAAGGCTGTGCTGCCATTCAGCGAGACCTGGACAGGCTGAACTGCATGAGTGTCGCATCCTGTTCATGGAGGGAGGGAGACCACAAGGACTGCAGTGCTGTCACACAGCAGCAGCTCAGCACCACACAGCTTTTATTCTCACTCGACCCCCTCCCAGTGGGTGTGGGGAGAGAACAAGAGAAAATGAGGAAGAATTCATCGGTGGAGATAAAATTTA
>NW_011299213.1:0-477 GCF_000146605.3 Meleagris gallopavo | reverse complement strand
GGTGGGATTCTGAGTCGAAGGGCTTAACAGACTTAGACTTCTCTGGATTTGGAGCATCGCTGAGAACTTCCACTTGTGTCCTACATTTGAGACAAAGACTATGAAGACTACGAAACAGCTGTTAAGAAACTTAATGGAGGACTGTATTCCAGTGATCAGAAAGGGAAAGAAAATTGCAAGGTATGTCTGAAAACACAATGCTTCTGATATGCCCACACTTCAGCTTCAAGTCTAGAGGACACTTAGGCTCTGAGGTTAAGTGTCCTGAGACAGGTGGTTTTAGAAACACTGATGCTGCAGTCAGAAAAGCAGCTGCTGAGCAGTTTTAGCATTGGTGAGTTGAATTGTTAGCATTATGTGCAACCTGAATGAGAAATGCATGTTTTAGAGCCTCTAAACAAGAGCATCAGAGTGTTGTCCTAGTTGGAGACTTTCTGCCATTCTGAATGTGGAGAGCTTTGCTCCACAAGATGCATG
>NW_011299212.1:0-515 GCF_000146605.3 Meleagris gallopavo | reverse complement strand
TTCGCTACGTTCTCGGCATCGGAATTGCACTGCTTCGCTCTCATGCGTAGAAGCGGCACTCGCGCTCGAACCGCTCCGGAGAGTTTGCCGACGCTGGTCGAGAAATCGCGCTTCTCCCCGAGTGCCGCTTTCAGCCGTCAGCAGCGCTCTCGTGTTTCTCACTTGCCGAGAACGGGCGACTTGTGCCTGCTGCTTTTCTCCGACGCGCGAGCGGTCTCGTGTCCGCACGTCGGAGAGGAGCGGTTTTGCACTTCGCCTCGGGTACATGCAGAATGCACTAGGCCTAGCTGTGAATACGACGTCTCTGCCTTCATTTCGAGCGGCAATTCTTTTTTGGTGTTGTTCTCCATGGCTACGCTTGTGCATGCTGGGAGGAAAAGAGTGGAGAGCAAAACCCTCTCTAATAAGGCTGTTGGAAGTTCGGGGAGCGACATTTGTTTCGCTCCCAGGGAGAGAGAGCGTGACAGAAAGTGGGGAGCGATCCTTTCTGGCCTGCGGAGAAAAACCTCCCTACG
>NW_011299211.1:0-471 GCF_000146605.3 Meleagris gallopavo | reverse complement strand
CCTATTCACATACATTAAATACATAGTTACAATTTCCGCTTTAGGACACAAGCATTATTCTCATGTCCAAGGCACTCACTGGGGGATTGTAACAAGCGTATATTTCATTGCATCTTTTTTCAGAAGAGGATTCAAATCAACTCCCATCCCCTTTCCCCTCCTTAATTCATCTCTTCTTCCTATCTGTCGTCCTGCCCTGATAATTGCAACCATTTGAATACAGCACTATATGGAGGGATGGACAACAGTGTCTGAATATTTTGAAGCTGTAACAAAGATTGTTTCCAGACAAGTACTGCAGCCAGTAGATTTTTACTGCAGTCATCATTTCATCTGTAAGTAGCTGTAACTTTTAAATCATTAATCCAGTTCCTTTTATTTTTTTTAATTTTTTTTAAAGAAAGTGCCTGAGCTCTTTAAAGTCCTTCAAGTGAAAATTCAGGCATTAGGATCCCTAGAGGACAAAACCTC
>NW_011299210.1:0-306 GCF_000146605.3 Meleagris gallopavo | reverse complement strand
ATCTAGTTTTCCTATTTTTACCTGCCCTCTAGGAGCTACAGCTACTGTAAATAACTTTGTTGGTTTTGTAGTAATTTTATTGTTTGTGTTGGGATTTGTCTCTTCCTCTGTGTACTTAAAACATCTTGGGGGACAAACCCTGCCCCCTCTCACTTTAAGGTCAGGACAGGTGGGTACCCTTAAGGTCTTCCAGGATGCCTACTGCAGGACTGCTAGTCTCTTTATGACAGTGTCCTCAGGTAAGAACCTTCAGAAGTTGTGTATGGCAGTAAATAGTTCAAAGGCAATAAAAGGCATATCCCATAC
>NW_011299209.1:0-440 GCF_000146605.3 Meleagris gallopavo | reverse complement strand
GTGGTGGAGTAGGAGGGTGTGTGGGACTGAGGAAGCAATGGCAGTCCCCACCTCACCAAAGCAAAGATGAGGGCTGTGCATAATGAGCAGTTCTCAGACAAGATGGAAGCCAAAATGGTGTTGGGTACCTGAGCCTTCTCTGGTGGTAAGCAACATGGTGCACAGAGTGCAGCCATGTGCTCCGAGCAAGGAGCACAGGTTTGTGCAAGAGGCCCGGATGCAGGGCAGTGCCTTCATGACTGTATTGTGTCCAACAGGTGGCAGCAGAGCTGCGGTGCTCCCAAGTGCCGTAACAACTGCACGGAGAGATGTGTTGGTCTCGGTGGAAACAGCAAGGAAGTGGAATCTGCATTTCCCGGCATGCCCCGGAACCTCACTTTGCTGACTGGTCATTGTCTGCCCAGCAGGTAAGGGCGATGCACACCCGCCAGCGTTTACCC
>NW_011299208.1:0-486 GCF_000146605.3 Meleagris gallopavo | reverse complement strand
CTGATCATCTTCGTGCCCTTCTCTGGACCTGCTCCAAAAGCTCCACATCATTCCTGTGCTGGAGCCCCAGACCTGGACGCAGTGCTGCACATGGGGCCGCACCAGAGCCGAGTCGACGGGGACAATCACCTCCCTCTCCCTGCTGGTCGCTCCTCTTTGAATGCAGCCCAGGATACAGTTGGCCTTCTGGGCTGCAAGTGCACACTACTGGCTTATGTCCAGCTCTTTGTCCACCAGGATCCCCGAGTCCTCCGCAGGGCTGCTCCCAAGGGCTTCTACGCCCAGTTGGTACAAGCATCTGGGTTTCCCCTTCATCAGGGACATCAACAGTGGGGTTGAGTGCACCCTAAGGACACCAAGCTGTGGGCTGCAGTGGCACAGCAGAGGGACGGGATGCCATCCACAGAGACCTCAACAGGCTGAGCAGTGGGCACAAATCCAAGTGCAGGGTCAGTAGCTGGGATGAGGGAACAGCCACCACCAAAA
>NW_011299202.1:0-401 GCF_000146605.3 Meleagris gallopavo | reverse complement strand
TTGTTTCGTGGGAAGTAAATGCCATTCGTTTTGGGGGCTAGAATGGTCTTTCTGGTGGGATGTGCCACATCTTTGTGAGGCAATCGGTGTTTGTGAGGGCCAATGGCATATATTCTGGATCGAAATGGTCTTTCCGCAGTAAAATGCCAAAGTCTGGGAGTAAGTGTCATGATGAGGAATGTAATGGAGTGTAATTGGGAGGAACTGGGAGGAATTTCTCGGAGTCGTGGTCTTTGTGGGTGCATATGTCCCATTTAGGGAAGGAAAGGAGTATTTCTTAGCAGAACTGCCATAGCATTTAGGGAAAATGTCCTATCCTAGGGAGACAAGTGGTATTTGTGGGAGAAGATGTCCTATTCTTGGTTGCAAGTGTCCTATTTGGTCTTGTCATCTAGTCTTTT
>NW_011299201.1:0-389 GCF_000146605.3 Meleagris gallopavo | reverse complement strand
GAGAAAGCTCTGGAGATAGCTCATGACAGCCTTCCAAGACTCGGAAGGGAGCGCATAAGCAGGGAGGGGGCAACGGCTGTTTAGGAGGGTGGATAGCGATAGGACGAAGGGGAAATTGGTTTTGAAGTGAGACAGGGGAGGTTTAGGTTGGTTATTAGGAGGCAGCTTTTCACGCACAGGGTGGTGACGCACTGGAATGTGTGCTTTAGTCACTTGCAGGATGATCTGCTCCATGATCCGTGACCAGCACAGAGGTGAGACTGACATGCTGGTAGTTCCCCGCGTCACACATTCTGTCCTTCCTAAGAGGTGTGCTGTCACCTTTTTCTCCTCACCAGGGACTTGACCTGACTGCCTCGACTTGTGAAATACCATGGAGAGTGGCTCGG
>NW_011299199.1:0-435 GCF_000146605.3 Meleagris gallopavo | reverse complement strand
AAGTGCCGTAACAAGTGCACGGAGAGATGTGTTGGTCTCTGTGGAAACAGCAAGGAAGTGGAATGTGCATTTCCCGGCATGCCCCGGAACCTCACTTTGCTGACTGGTCATTGTCTGCCCAGCAGGTAAGGGCGATGCACAGCCGCCAGCGTTTACCCATTCCAGAGCCCGGCACAATAGGGTTCCCCCAGAGCTCTGAATTGCGCTTCATGGTGCCCAGAAGGCTGCCTATCCTCTTTGTTCTGTGTCTTGCTTGTCTCTGGTCTTGCACTGTTTTCACTATTACATTCTCTTCGTCTCCCTATTTGTGTCCTTGCCCCATTCTGTTGGCCTAATGACCCCTTGGCTTTGTGTTGCCACATTCATGTCGGCATTCAGTTTTGGCGTTCCCTGCCGTATTGTCTGGGCCGTCATCCTTGGCATTCCTTCCATGTT
>NW_011299198.1:0-533 GCF_000146605.3 Meleagris gallopavo | reverse complement strand
GTCTGTTCCAATTTGGACACGTAAGATGCGAAACTGCTTCACAGTCTCTGGATGTGAGGCAAAATCTTTTGGGTGGGATTGTGTTAGTGTGTGTGTAGGGAGGTTTCCCTGCTGCCTGCGGTCTCCAGGCTGTCTTGAGACTTCACAGGGAACTGAATAGAAGCACTCTGCTCTCTGTTTCTTTGTAAAGGGGTGCTGAGGGAATTCCGCAATTAAAGACTGGAGAAAACCCAACAGGCAAACCTGCCTGTGTTTACCATCCTGACTGGCTTCGTACAGCAGAAACAGAGCTTGAGGAATAAGAGCAGCACAGAGGCCTCAGTTGTTCCTCTACCTTGGGACATGACGTGGAGCTGCTGGCTTAACAAGCTCTCGTGACTGCATATATCTCAAAGGAGGAGGCAAACCCGCCTTGTGAATAGGAAAGCACCAACGCTGTCACACCTGCGAGTAAGGAAAAGGGAGAATTGAACCGGGTCCCCAGAGTTGTTTGACTGAAAAAGAAATAAACCGAAACCAAACCAAACCAAAAC
>NW_011299187.1:0-382 GCF_000146605.3 Meleagris gallopavo | reverse complement strand
ATTGGGATTCCACAGCATATTAACATATGGTCAGCTGCTCAATACTATCAAAGTCCTATTCCAGAAAACAAGGAAGGAACTAATGGATGTATGATATTAGTATTTACACCAAAGTATATTGCCTCCTGTCTGTAAAACAAAACCAGCTAGACTTATTTATTTATTTTTAAAAGTAGAATTTTAGAATCTACCTATAATTAGTCCCTTTAGTATGAATTATATGGACA
Organism: Meleagris gallopavo; assembly: GCF_000146605.3. NCBI lineage: Eukaryota > Metazoa > Chordata > Aves > Galliformes > Phasianidae > Meleagris > Meleagris gallopavo. Next base: position 155 of record NW_011299187.1, on the reverse strand, counting down.
TAAATTAGAAGTTTTTCTCCTGCTGAATATTCTCTAAATTTTACCAATAACGAACAAGTATTCAGAAGCATAAGTGTATTCTAATACAGAATTTTACAAGTCACTTGTATGTAATTGTTAAAAAATGGATTAAAATCTAGATAACTCACACAAAT
>NW_011299186.1:0-309 GCF_000146605.3 Meleagris gallopavo | reverse complement strand
CTGAAAGTGATGGACTCCCTGCCTGGTTGCAGTCAGGTTGACCTGACAGATTACGAGGGTTGGAAAAAAGTCCCATCTGAGCGCCATGGACATACCCCCCCAGATTGCCTACCCTGCTTCCCCAGGTTCCTGTAAGCAGTAGGTTTGGGGAGCTGGAAGGGGAGGTGAGGGAGGCCTAGGGGGGCCTAGGGTGAGGGGGTCATCCCCACATGTAGAGTCTGCCTCCGCTAGGAAAGACAGGAGGGTAATTATGGTAGGTGATTGCCTTCTCAGGGGAACAGAGGACTACATTTGCAGACCCGACCCGAC
>NW_011299178.1:0-334 GCF_000146605.3 Meleagris gallopavo | reverse complement strand
CCCAAGGGCTTCTAACGCCCAGTGGTACAAGCATCTGGTTCCCTCATCAGGGACATCAACAGTGGGGTTGAGTGCACCCTAAGGACACCAAGCTGTGGGGCTGCAGTGACACAGCAGAGAACGGGATGCCATCCACAGAGACCTCAACAGGCTGAGCAGTGGGCACAAATCCAAGTGCAGGGTCAGTAGCTGGGATGAGGGAACAGCCACCACCAAAACATGCTAGGGGATGAAAGGACTTAGCGTAGTCCTGCTCCATAAGGCCTGGGAGTACTGGTGGGTGGGAGCTGGACACAAGCCAGGCAGTGGGCCCTTCCAGCCCAGAAAGCCAACC
>NW_011299176.1:0-337 GCF_000146605.3 Meleagris gallopavo | reverse complement strand
ACGACAAAACCGCCACTAAAAAAACCAACTTGGAACTACAAAGAAGCGATGATAGGAAGGCGATTTCCCAACTTGTGGTGTGTGAAGGAATTCGGGTCGGGGAACGAATCAAACAAACCCAGCAGAAAAATAAAATGATCTACGGACGGTGCGCCGAGTTTGGTGCGGTGCGGGACGCGGCCGTGCGCGGATTTATTTTCAGCGGGGCCGCCGTTCTGAGTTGTGGGTTTTGTGTTGTTTTTTTTTCCACCAATAAATGTCACGATTGTCAGTTTATTCCTATTATTCTTCTTATTTTTGGCCGTGTTTCCGGCCGTAGATTTAGCGCGGCGAAAGG
>NW_011299175.1:0-412 GCF_000146605.3 Meleagris gallopavo | reverse complement strand
GTTGAGGAGTGCCTAGCAGATTTTGAGAGAAAGGGAAGGTACTTGTCAGAAAAGTGCTCTTTCTGGGAGAGAGTAGCATAGTTGGTTGGAAAATGCCACCCATTTGTGAGAAAGCTGCTTTGTTTCCGGGAGAAAATAGCATTCTCTGGGGAGAAGATGTCCTGTTTTGGATGGAAAAGTAGTACTTGTGGGAGAAGCTGTCCAATGTTTGGGCCCAAGGTAGCATTACTGGGAGGTAATGTCATTGTATTGGAGAAGGGAGGTATTTCTTGGGGAGAATGTGTACTTTTTGGAAGCCAACGGTGTACTTTGGGGGGAAAAAGCGGCCTTTCTGGGAGAAAGTGTCCTAGTCTGTAGAGAAAGTGTCATAGTGCGGAGTGTGGTGTAGCAGATTAGGGGGAATTGGGAGGTA
>NW_011299174.1:0-354 GCF_000146605.3 Meleagris gallopavo | reverse complement strand
GCTTAGTCTTAGGAGAACATGTTTTGATTGGACTGTAGGTTTTCAAGTTAGCTGCCACTTTTGACTGAACTGAGTGAAGAGTTGTCAGTCTGGTGACAGTGCCACTGACTAGTTCTTTACAAGGGTTATAGGTTATAATAATCAGAGATTTGTTCTAAAGTTTTGTTGTTTCTCACTTAAAGATGTCAGAGATTCTTTGTGTATGGCATGCTCATACGTGCACATAACTCTATGTTATAGCCTTTCAGAACAGTCCTATGTCCTATGTTCCTTTTTTATCTGTCTGAGATTTTCTTTCTCATTCTTTCCTTTTTTTTTGTTAGGTCTACTAACTGTTGTCCTTTCTCTCTTGGA
>NW_011299173.1:0-340 GCF_000146605.3 Meleagris gallopavo | reverse complement strand
ACGGGACGGGGAGCTGGGAGTTGGGGCTCCAGGAAGGAGAAAAAGAACAAAGCGACAACGATCTGCGGACAAAAACTTGTTTTACTGAGTGCGATGGCGGAGTGCGAGTTAAGCCGACGCCATGGCGCCTCGTGGGAGCTGAGAGGAATAAATGAGAGGGGACAGAGGGAGTTCCTGAGGCGGAGTCACACCTGGAAAGCTGGGAACGGCTTCCAATGACCCCAGTGACCCCAACGGCCCCGGTGACCCCAGGGACCTCACACGAACCCACCCCCATTCCACTGACCCCACTGACCACAATGACCCCGAATGTCCTCACCTGACCCCAGTGACACCGGTG
>NW_011299171.1:0-370 GCF_000146605.3 Meleagris gallopavo | reverse complement strand
AAATACTAATATCATACATCCATTAGTTCCTTCCTTGTTTTCTTGGAATAGGACTTTGATAGTATTGAGCAGCTGACCATATGTTAATATGCTGTGGAATCCCCAATACTCCAATGTTTCATACAGCCTTTCAGCTGAAGAATGATTCTCTGTGGGGGAACGTGCGCATTTGATAAGCTTTTAAAATAAAACATACGGTTTGCATTTACATCTACTAAAAGGCTGTTATTCTATTAGTCTCTTAAGCTTGTGTAATGAAATTATGTTCTCTAGTATATGCTTTAGCAGGTTTCAGCCTAGTCTTTGGGCATGGGTGGAAATAATTGTCATTACCTGGGCAGGAATTCCCAAATTGCGTCACTATGTTAGA
>NW_011299169.1:0-318 GCF_000146605.3 Meleagris gallopavo | reverse complement strand
GTAGAAAATGTTTAGTATCATGGGACAAGCAAAACTGTTAATATAACGAGAAACAACTTGGAAGCAAAAAGTGTGAAGTTGAAATTCTTTCTAGGGCATGGCCTACCTTCTTGGTTGGCTTTTTTTTTCTTTTTTTTTTCAGGATTTGAGCCATTCCACATTTGCCATCTCAAATGCTCTAGTGCAGTGTACAGGTTCACTGACGAAGGACTTGGGAGGTTCCAGCCTACTGTTATCTTGCCCTTGTGGCAGGTGCTCATGTGTGGGCTGCTTTGTGGCTGTAAATCTCTGCCACATTCTGGTGGTGAATGTGCACTC
>NW_011299162.1:0-352 GCF_000146605.3 Meleagris gallopavo | reverse complement strand
GGGTGACTTGTCCTGGTCTGGTTGTGCTGCTTTTTAATTGCAGCCAATTATACTGTGGTGCTTTTTGTCTGTCAGAACACACTGCTGGCTTGCATTCAGCTTGTGGTCTCTCACCACTTGTCCTCCTAGTCCCCAGGCCCTTTCTAACAGCTACAAACTAGTATTTCCCACCTGGGGTATGGGAAGATGGGTGCTTGTTAGCAGTCAGTGAAAATCTCTACGAGAGAGAGAGGGCTTTTAGTAGACTGCTAACCAGTGAGCACAACAAGAACTAACAGAAGAGAAGAGATGTTTCCTTGGGCATTCAGGTGAAAATCATTCCTGACTGCTTTTTCATTCACCAGAAAAATCC
>NW_011299161.1:0-366 GCF_000146605.3 Meleagris gallopavo | reverse complement strand
TTTTCGTTTATGCGTCCACGTGTTTTGTCTGTTTTGTTTATAATTCCGTTATTTGTTCTATTTTCAATTTTTTTTATTTTTTATTTTATTTTACGTGCCCGCGTATTTGTCTCTTTGTTTTTTAAAATGTTGTTTTTATTGTTACTTATTGTTGTTATTTATTTATTTATTTTGCTTGCTTATTTATCGGCTCGCTCGCTCATTTATTTATTCATTCATTCATTCATTCATTCATTCATTCATTCATTCATTCATTCATTCATTCATTCATTCCTCGTGTTTTATTTCTTATCGATTTTTTCCCCCTTTTTAATTTTCGTTTTATCGATCTTTAGGTGTTCCGTCCCCCGTCCCCGCCCCCGCCCC
>NW_011299159.1:0-323 GCF_000146605.3 Meleagris gallopavo | reverse complement strand
AAGGGCTGGCTAGGTGTAAGAGCAGCATCTGAATCTGGAGACTTGCTTCCTTTGGGGGTGTGGGGTGAGCCCTTAGAATGGGGTGAGTGATTCCTGCTTGATTTCAGAGCTGTGAGCTCTGCTTTTCTGGAGGATCTCAAGCTGGATGGCTGTAATTAATAGGGCTATGTGCTAATTGCATCCATGCGGTGGGTGTTTTTTAAGGGCATTGTGTGCATCCTTGTTGTGTTTTAAATTATGTTCTGCGTCTCTTCTGATTTCATTTTGCAGCCTGATGGAGTTGAAGGATTGCCTGGGCTCCTCCAGTCAGTGGTGTGAGATGT
>NW_011299155.1:0-452 GCF_000146605.3 Meleagris gallopavo | reverse complement strand
AGTATGATCAAACTTTCTCCCTGTCCTCCAGATTTTCCAGAGAAGAATGTAATATATAGTAACACATTGACAAGTTCTCCGGGCAAAGTCCCTGAAGTTAACTTACTAGGGAAAAAGAAGAAAAAAAAAGAAAAAAAGAAAAGAGAAAATAATGGTATGCAAATGCTATTTATTTATGTGATCGTACAAGTGCCATTGTATTTTTTCTAAGTTGTACAAAGCATTTTGCAGCTCAAATGGAGTTGGGGAAATGCTCTTTGTAAGCTCCATGGTTTGCGGGGAAGCCACAGTATTTGGCATGCCATCAGAAACTGCACTGGGAGGCAGGGACTAAATGCGCAGTTTTCTTTGAACTTTCAGTGTGTAATTTTTATACAGTGAAAAGCTACAGGTTCTAAAGCTGTTCAGAAGCTCTAACAGGTCCTCTCTCTCTTAGCCATTGCATATTGAGG
>NW_011299153.1:0-403 GCF_000146605.3 Meleagris gallopavo | reverse complement strand
GGGGAGGCCAGACTGGATATATGGAACATTCTTTATCATGAGGGTGTTCAGACACTCCAACAGGCTTCCTTGTGAAGTGGTTTGTGCCCTGTGCCTGTCAGGGTTCAAGAGGAACCACTGGACAGTTTATTCCTTAAGAAATCTCCACTTTTTTGGACTAGAGAAATATGACTAATAAAATTGTTCCTACAGGCAAATATGCCCTCTTTACACATGAGGGCCTAGCAGTTATTGTTACTGAGGAGATTACCTAGTGAGATCCAATAATTCCAATAATGGTTGGAATTTTGGGTTCTGAGAAAGTCCAAGGTTTAGTCTGCACATATAGTAACCATACGGTGTGTTTGCATATATGCACACCATGTAAAATGTGTTTCTTAATTAGGATATCTGGTAACTTTAA